>NW_024598611.1:0-22655 GCF_004379255.2 Salvia splendens
TCATTTCATACAGGGATTGAATTGCTATCGTAGTTCAAGGGTAATACTAGTAGTAACTGATATTTTAATAGAGCAAAAGTCCTAGTGACTTGCTACCAAGTTTAATCTTATTTCGACTCTCGAGCGTTTTTGGTATTTTTTAGAAGTAAAATTTGTTTTGTTTTTCATAAGAAATGGTTTACACCACTGTTTATTACTAATACTCCATATGATAAAATCTTTTATAATAGTAGTATGTTTTATTGCTACCCATTGAAGTTTAGAAATGTCAAAATTTCAAAAATGTGTTGACTAGCTAAGAAACTGGAGCTTTATTATATTTTAGTTACGATTCACGCACACATATTTCAAATAACTTAAACCTATTATAATTGGACAATAATAGACGACCCAAAAGATTATCAAGACCCTTATAATGGACAATTCGTTTTTTGTTTATTTTTTATTTTGTCCCAAGTTATTTTCTAAAATAATGTATAAAACCATACAAAAGTTTCATTTCCAAGTACTGATAAAGTAAAACCAAAATGTGTCACATTTGTGCAAGTCATTAGCAAAATACATCAAAGGATGTCCTAATCAACTCTGACAAAATTTAGATCCAAGAGCATGTTCTCTCTATTTCTTCTTCTCACCACCACCAGCAGCCCTGCTCCAACAACAAAGCAGAATAAGAGATACTATTACTACAGAAAGAAACATTATATCACCATTTATTTTAAAGATAATTCACCTCATCTTTCGGAGAGCGCCAGACATCTCCTCTCTCTTCCTCTTTGCCCTCTTGTGGGTGCCCAACTTCCTCTTGGCTACCTTCAAAGCACGCTTGTCCTTCCCGACTTTGAGAAGCTCAGTGATCCTCTCTCATATGGTGCAAATCCAGCAACTTCCCTGATAAGGCTCCTCACAAAATGTACTCGCTTGCTTGTTTTCTGTATTAAGTGAAACATAGGTTTGATCATAAACAAGTTGAAAAAACAACTGGGACTACCTAAAGCAGGGGAAATGGATTTTCTACGCAATCAAATTCATTCCATACAAAATGTCTACATTCCAAAACTTAATCAACATAAAAAATTGCCAACTATCACACACATCTAAATCGGTTCCTCCTTAGAATATCTCAAATCTCTAAATCAGCTCAAAGAGTTCGTGTATAACTGAATTAGTGTGTAACTATAAAACAGAGTAAGGCAACATTCAGATTTGAATAACTAAACATTAGGAATCAAAATTCTTGTTATCATATAACTACATTTGTCAGTGACTATATACAAAATGTCTACTTTCCAAGGCTTATATATCTAAAAACGGTTACTCCTTTAAATATCTCTACTCTCTAAATCAGCTCAAAGTGCTCATGTATCACCAAATTAAGGCATAACTAAACAACAGAGTAACACAAATTCCAAATTTGAACAACCAAAACATTAGCAATCAAAATTCCTACCTAAATTAGTGGCTATGAGTTCAAAGAGCTCATGTATCAGTGAATTAGGGCATCACAAAACAACTTTCTAATTTGAATAACTAAATTTGAGCATCATGAATCAATAATGTGTGTATATTTAAAGATTATCTTTCAGTAGCCAAATAAAATCAGAGATTAAGAATTTCAAAAACAAAAGGAGCAAGTAAGAAGATGACTCAAATTCAGGAATTAGATAAAAAATTACTTAAAAGAGATAGCACTGGTATGAAATTGCAATAAGAAAAAGCATTAAACTCACCCCTTTCCTGTCTGAGGGGCGCGGCGCTAGCTCCTTTGGGGTAACGACATGACCTTTCTTCAACCCCACAAAGATACCACTGTTTTGCTGCTTCGGAGCCATGGAGAAATGGAGAAAGAAAGATAGAGGTGAACAAGTTTTTAACCTAATTATAGTTAGTGGATTTGGGCTTGGATTTGCATATGTAGTGGGCTTTCTAATTAACAATGAGCTCTTTTAAAAATGAGTCCAATTTAATTAATTTGATTTACGTATATATAAACGAATGACTTTTTATTAGTAATGAATGGTTGAGATTAAAAGCATGAAAATAGTATTTTCTACTTTATGACATATAAGTATGATTTATTTGTGCTTTAATTTAAGTTTAACCTTGTGCGATGCAAAAAATGTTAATTTTTTGTATACTGCTATTAATTAAATTTATTAAAATAAAGTTATATTTGCACCAAGCAAAACAAAAATAAATATTACTATATAAGAACAATGTACGTAATGTACAACAAAATAATACTCCCTCCGTCCCCTAAATATTGTCCCACTTTGACCGGGTTTTAAGAAATGTAATGAAAAATGAGTTGAAAAAGTTAGTGGAATGCGAGTTCAACTTTTATATATTAGTTTTATAATAAAATTTGGGTAATAACGAGTTAGTGTAGAGATGCCCAAGGTTTTCGGTTCCGGCGGTTAACCGCGGAATCGTAACCGCCGGTTCCGATTCTTAACCAGAACCGTGACTTTTTTTGAACCGGAACCGCCGTATTTTGAACCGTTGGCCGGTTTTGGTTCCAAATTTTACGAACCGAAACCATGCCGGAACAGCCAGTTCTGGACGGTTCCAAACCGGAACCGTGAAAACCCTTCGGAAAATCGTGAAATCTAGCCGGAACTGTAAAAAACCGTCGAAAACTGGCGGTTCAAAACCGTAAAAAACGATCAGAAAACCGGCGATTCGGAACCGAAACTGCCGGTTTTCGAACCGAAACCGGAACCGTGAAATAGTCTCGCGGTTCGGTTCCGGTTCCACATTTCTCGAAACCGGCGGTTCCGAACCGGAACCGCCGGTTTGCGAACCGTTGGCATGTCTAAGTTAGGAAATATGAGGCCACTACCAAAAAATGATAAAAAGTGAAATTAGACAAATTTTGTGGGACAAGCGAAAATAGAAAAATTAGACAAACTTTTAGGGACGGATGGAGTAATAAGAATCTAGTAAAAAAATGGCAAAACAATCCGACACATTACATTATTTATAATAAGAAATTTAGTTAAAGTTGCCAAATAAAACAATTCCCACTCGCAAAATAATTGAGAGAATGAATTGGTGGTGCAAGATAAATATTACTCCATTAATACATAAATAAAAAAAATCATTATGTGTAAAATTAATTTGATGTTAAAACAACATTGATATAGAATCAGAACAATACCTAAAATCGGATTAGATTTATGCAAAAAGTTCAATGAAGAATGTTAAAAAAAAATAAAGTATTAAAACATGTGAATTTTAAGTTACAAAATATCATTTAGGAGTATTTATAATAATAAAAAAAATAGAAGTCTATTCCAAACCTTCCACCTCCTCCATTTTCTATAGAGAAAAATACTTTATAACTTCCCAGGTTCAAAATCTATAAATATTAACCTTAACTATAAGAACTAGTTAAAAATTGAATGGTAAGGTCAAGGCTTTATAGACACACGTTTTCTGTGAACTTGATATTTTTTTTCTTCTTGTATTTCAAGAGACCATATTTTCAAAGTTTTGAATTTGGTTCCAATGATAACCGTGGTATTTTTTGTCATTTGAACAACTTAATGGTTTGATAATAATTAAAAAAAGTAATCTTCATTATGATAGTAAGTTAGTAACAATATAAATAGTAATTTAAACTTATCGAATAACTATGAATGGCACAAGTTATCAGTACATCAAGTTAGAAAAGGGGTGACAAAACTTTTTTGTTTAATTTTTGTCGTGTTTGACATTATTGAAAATTCGATATTAATTATTAAGAGTGTTTATTTTTTAAAATGAGATAGTAAAATTTGGATTTCTATTTCCATTGGTGGAAATATGGACCATGTATTTATTCCAAAGAAAAAATGTATATGGGCTCCTATTTGTTGCATAGAGTATATAAAATTCTAGTAATATTCACAATAGGAAAAAATAAATACAGTATATGAATATGAAAATTGATATAACTAACCAATTTATCAGTTTTTAAGTCTATATAGAAATTGACGTTCAATTCCATCAAAGAGAAGTGTAGAAAAAGGTGAGAAATATATGCAAATCTTTTATTACTCATTTTAATCGTGTTGACGAAAGCACAAATTCACTAACCGATTAGGGATTGCAATTGTTAATCCCTCTGAAATCGATCGTTGCAGTTCAGACTTCATCAGGTAAGCAGCTGGTTTTAGTTTTCTTTAATTTTGATTCCTCAAAAAAAAATTTGTTTTCCCTCTTTTTGCTGGGATGGGGATTTTCTTTTTTGCTGTGTAGTTTCATTACTGGCGCGTGGTATCTCTTGCCTCCCGGTGTTTCAAAGAGCTTCTGTTTTCCTTTGCGTTTATGGGATTGAATCGAAACGATGAATTAGGTTTAGGGATTTGATTGAGCTTGTGTTATATTTCCTCTTTGTTTCTGGTTATTAAGTTTATTCTTTGGGATGAATCTGGTGTTGTTGAATGCCTGCCTTTAGATGTAGTGGGGCTTTGTGCGACAAGAATTTATGCGTTATAAATTGGGTTAAAGTCTCCTCTTTGAATTAGTTCATTACATTTGCTTTTCATGAGTTATGTGGCTGTGCTTACATCTCGAGGATCATGCTCTGCTTACAAATTGAGACAATGATGCCTCTATGCAAAATCCAACAATGCTCAGATTATTTCCGGTTGATGTAGTTCTTATTTATCATGAAGTTCTTACAATTAAGTGATACTATAAGTAATAACACTTAAACTTGCTCTGAATCCTGTCACTGTTACAGAATGATGCATATGTGTTGGCTGCTTTTGTGACTAATTTTATCATCTACTTGCAGGTCTCATAGCGCACAGGCAATCAGTGAACGTAACTAGTGCTAGGCAATGGATAAGACAACAGGCCATGGATTATTTGTTAATGATGGATCGTTCCTGGAGAGGTTCAAGCAACTTCAACAGGAGAAGGGTGAACAGTTCGAGAAATCTAAGTCAGGTTCAAACGGGTGCGTGACTCAGACCTCAAAGACTGTCGTCAGTAAAACAACTATCAATTCTAAGGCTAATAGCTCTAGTAGAACGACTCATGCTCCTTCAAGTGGGAAACTAGCATTCAGTTTGAAACAAAAGTCAAAACTTATTGCAACCCCTGTTAAGTTTGGTGAAGATTTGGATGAAGACAATGAAGATGCTGGAAATTCCTCAGATGATGGGCCAGTAAAGCGCCCAAAATTGGCCCCACTTTATTCCTCTGATCTGTCATCAAAACAATTTAATATTGGTAATTTACTTGTTTTGCTATTTTTTTGTGCATCACTATGGGTAAAATCCATACCAAGTGGCAAGTACGTCTATTGTCATATATGTCCCTGACTATTTGATTTTGGAAAATTCTATGGTCTTGCTCTCAAATATAGTTTTCCCCACTTGTAGTTTTTGTAATGGTAACCAGCAGTTTTCCAAAATTTTCATTTTCCTATTACCAGGGGAAAAGAGTTTTGTTCTAATAACAGGTTTCAGCCTTCTTTCTGGCTCAAAGTGTCGTATGAACTCTTTGTAGATAGGAAAGACTTCGAAAACATGTTGATCAAGATTTGGTTAACTCAAATTTATATTCTAATTTCGTTCCTTATATCTAATGGTGCTAGTTTGCCCTGATAGAAGCACATGCACATTCATATTGCACCAGGATTCCTTAAGTGTATTGCTATTATTTAGTGATTTTGTTTTATAACTAGTTCTCATGCTCGCTTTGCATCAACACCAGACTGTTCTTTTCTTTCTTCATTATACTTTTCTGTATCTGCTGGTCTAAGTATTGATTGTGCTGATTAATGATTCACATGCTCCAAGACCTATCTGAGCTCATGAGCTGAACAGTTATTTGCTAGAGTATTGAGTATTCTCCTAAAACCTATTTCCAAATGCATGTGTCTGATATTTTGTCCATCTATTTTAGACCATGTGTTGGGTTTTCATGCCTGAGTAACAGTCAATCAGATAATTAGAGCAAAATATTCGTGAATTACTTTTATTTGGTGAATGCAGCTTATTTTAAATTCATATCGACGTTGGTGGAAAGAGGTGTTCAGTGAACGATTTGGAATATGTGACTCGCCTGCTAGAAGAGTAATTTAAATTCTCTTCTTCAGGGTGTAAGTATTAATCAGTTCTTTGAGTAACATGCAGCACCACCACCTTTCCCTAGTGATCCTATAGTGAAGAACGTTGCTGATAAATTAGCAAGTTTTGTGGCTAAGAATGGGAGACCGTTTGAGCACGTGACAAGACAAAAGAATCCCGGAGATACTCCTTTTAAGTACGTTGGATTTAATTTCTGGCTGCTCTTTACGGATAAGTCTATTTCTTACTCTTAGCTTCATTATATATTATTAGATCATCATGTTATCCAGATAGAATTGTATGTATATTGTTATCAGTGAACAATTTCTTTGAAAGAAAGGGACCATTTTCTCTCTCATTTTTTAATGTTATACCTTTCTCTCTTTGCTCTTCTTCTATTATGTATGGTTTGGTTTAGAAAATAATGATACGGTTAATATGTTTCCTTTTCTTACTTTCTCGTTCTTGAAATAATTGATCTTGCAAAGTGTTTTCTTTGATTTGACCTATGAACAGTAGTAGCCTCCATCCGAATATTTATGATTTGCTTCAAATACAATTTATGATTTACAATCCCTTGTGTTGTATACTGTGGTGAGCAAGTAGTTTCATTAGCAAAGCAGCTTTACATATATCACCTCTTGTCAATAGTTCTATAACTAGTTTGTGATATCTATGGATCACAAATACATTGGTCCTGTTCTCTGATGATTTTATTGCTTTTACTTGTATTTCTGTTTAGTACCCTAAAATGCAAGGATGGATTGTGCTCTATATTTGCCTAAAATCATAAGTTTGTGCATTGCTTGATATTACTATAACGAGTTCAATTGGTTTCATTTGCAGGTTTTTATATGATGAGAACTGTTCAGAATACAAGTACTATAAATATCGACTTAGTGAAGAGGAGAAGGCTTTGCCCCAATCAAAAGATTCCCAGACATTACAAAGTAACGTCTATTGATTTCAGCCATTCTGCTTCCAATTATAAGCTGAAGTTCTTTTAATCAGAATTATAGATAAACTCCAATAAGTACATGCTATGAATTTTTTTATTTACAGTTTCCAGAGACCAATTCCCGTACTTGCTTTAGAATAGCCTCCTAACTCATTTTAAAAGTTTTATGTGAATAAACATATGTATATATATTGTGCGTCTTTTCTTGTCCTAACTAATTTCATTCTTGTTTACATTGTTACTGCATGAGTGCATGTCTCACACAATTAAGCTTCTATGAACAAAATTTTGCATGTCTAACCCATTATCGTCTGATCGGTTGCTTTGTTAATGTGGCCAATTATTTTTATTGGTGGTTTAGGCAGTACAGTTCCTAATTCAGTGGGCAATTCTCAGAGGTCACAGCAGCAAGTTAAATATCAAACGCCTGCTTCAGCTTTATATGAAGCCACAGAGAACCTAAGATCTTCCCATGCATCATATCAGACAACAAACCGAAAGAATGGTACTTTCTTGTATTCAACCTATGTTCCTTCATTTTCCTTGATCAAATTATGCCTCCCATTCTCTATTTAATCATCTGATTCCATTTGCATCAATGGGGAGTGTTTACAGCAATTGAATTCTTCTTCTGTTTAGGATCCTACAATATTTACTGATTTGACCCGCTCCTGTATAAGAAATATTTTAGGGTTCTCCCCAGTTTGAATAAATTTGTTGGAAACTGACAGTAAGATGCCTAAGCAAGACGACTAAAGAGAAAAAAAATTATGATACTGAAATTGGAAAGGGAGGATGTTTATTTCCAGGAATCGAAATTAGTAATCAAATTCATCAGTGATAATTCCCTGCCCTGCAATCTTTCAATGAAACTCAACTGAAAAAGAAACACTAGCAAAAGATACATTCATGGTATAATAACCTCAAGTCAATAAAAATTGATCAGATCTTCCCACCAAAAACTATACTATTGTATTAACTCTTAAGCATAAACCTAACTAATTGTTTTTCCTTCTTTGTTTAGACAAGGAAGTAGGAACTAAGGATTTTTTGTGCAAATGTTGCTATCCTTGCTATCATGATACTAAATTTTGGGCCCTTCAGGGTCTGAAGAAGCATTTCATCCGGCGTTTTTGACCGAGTCATGGTTTCCAGGCTCACAAATTCTAGCTGGTTTTGGAATTAAATGATAGGAGCAACATAAGCAAGGTTTTTATACACGCACACTGAGTATTGGTTTCCAGGCTCACAAATTGTAGCTATGTTTTGATTTAAAAATGTAGGAGTAGAGCGACATAAGTAAGGTTTATTACACACACAATATATACATATATATAAAATATATTTCTATGTGTGTCTGTGTGTGTGTTGCCGATCTGCAGATGACATGTGGATTGAGGTTCCACAGTCCAGTATTCCTTTCTTCTGCACTCGTACATGATATTTCAGGGAGACCTCTTAAAATACATCTCCCTGATAGGAACTTGCTGAACTAATAACTGATAGCTTCTGATAGCTTTGGTCCCTAACGATTTTTGCCATGCATTTGACATCTGGCGTTTGCTTGTGCCAAATACTTTTAGGTGAATCAAGTGGGCCACCTGGTTCAGATCCTATTGCCATGATGGAATACTACATGAAGAAGGCTGAACAAGAAGAGAAGCTGAGGCCTTTGAAAGTGTCAAAAGACGAGATGCCTCCACCTGCTTCCCTCCAAGGTTAAGTTTCTGTATCCATTCTTTAGGAGTCCCTAGTTTGCCAAATTGGAAAAGCACCAGTACCAGTAGTAATGGATAATGTCCATATTATTCAATAAACAGGTTCTAGTAAAAAAGGGCATCACATGGGTGATTATATTCCTCTCGAAGAGCTTGAGAAGTTCATGGCTGCCTGCAATGATGTATCTGCTCAGAAAGTTGCAGAGGAGGCTGCAGAGAAGACAAAAATTCAGGCTGATAATGTTGGTCACAGACTCCTATCTAAAATGGGTTGGAAAGAAGGTAATGAAAGTTGGTCATACTAGCCTACTTATATGTGAATTCTTCCTTTTCATTCTTGGATTTTTGTTTCTGTTATGTCCTTTCTGCAATATCCTGTGTGTTCTGGGATAATATTATTTTATTGATGTGAATACCTACGACTTACTTCTGCATGAATTCAGGTGTTTGTTACTCTATTCCTTGGATAGTTTTCTGCAGTGATTGACAAAATACATAATTGAGAATAGTATCTTCACTTGATGTGGAACCATGTGTATATGTTCTAATTATTGCTATTTGCTTTGTTTGAAAATTAAAGAATTACGGGAAATGATATTCTATGGTGTAGTTGCATATGAGACGTGTTAGCTGCTACTGATATTCTATGGTGTAGTCTACCAGCAAAATTGACTGGTATTTACTCCTACAGATGGGTTTAGTGTTAGTGTTAGTTTGTCTCGGCAGTGATCGCAGTCTGTATAGTTCTAACATAATGGAGATAATTGCAGGTGAGGGTCTGGGGAGCTCAAAAAGTGGAATGGCAGCTCCTATTATGGCTGGGGATGTTAAAAAGGATAACTTGGGTGTCGGTGCTCAAGCTCCAGGCGAAGTCAATCCCGATGATGACATCTACGAGCAGTATAAGAAGAGGATGATGCTAGGCTATCGTCACCGACCAAATCCTTTGGTATGGTTTTCACCTATTCTCATTACACCCTTTCATACACAAGCAAGGTGATTGTTTAATCATCTAAAGCTGCACTATTTCAAAATATTTGCAGAACAATCCACGGAAAGCATATTACTGACAACATTTCAGTAAGTATCCCCACTTGAGAATAACCAGAGTTCTCCATATATTTGAAGCTGCTTGTTTTTGTGTATTCTGGAACCATTACAAAATTCATTACAAGTTGGTGTTATATTTGTTTGTACTGTACCTAATTATTTTATTTTTCCTGGTCTGTACGCACTTTATTTTCCATTATTTTGCCCCATGGTGAATGATGTCTAGTTGGTGTTTTGTGAACCAATCATTCTGTGTGTGTGTGACCACAATGTTGTGGGCATTTCTTGAATTGGACGTCCCACTTTATATGGATAGAAGTTTGCAACACAGCCTAATCTTCAAATAAAGAATCTCACCAGATCGAATCCGTATCCCTTCCGATAAACAAAATCTTGGTTTCTCGTCGTCTTCTACTTGTATCCGGTGCGTTATTAGCCTTGTTATTTCTTAATTATACAATGGTATCATGCTTATATTCTCTACCTTCAAGTCATCCTTTTTTCAGTTTCTCATTGATTCTTTTGTCATTGATCAACTCCAAATGTCATATTTCATCTTTTCCCTAAAATTTTGGATCGAAATAATTTTTTTATGTTGCGTCAACCGAGTTGATGACATTCGTAGTTATTAAAATCGTAGCAAAATAAAAGTCAGCTGTATATTTTTTACTTTTGAATCAAACACGCAATTTCTTTCAACATAAAGTGAATCCGTTAGATAAAAAGATGAATTACAATTGATGGTGTGTACTCGACCTAAGATTACAATATTACATGCTATAAGTCAAGTATTTCTATTTACAATTGTAACTATAAATAGTAGTCTGTGTCACGAGTCTTTGAAACATTATAAGGTGGTATTGATTGTTATCATTCTTATCACATGGTGTCCAAGGTTCAAACGAATAAATAATTATCAAACATGGCTTCAAAAAGGCATAAAAAGTTGTGAAACGTAGATGAGATAGTTGACTTTGTTAGTATATATATGCTATACAAACTAAAATGCTCAACTTTTCGAGCTATTTAGGTTGGCAAATAATTTATTTAAGGTAGATAATGTCTCCTACCAAATGTTTATTAATTAGGAAATAAGTTGCATAAAGTAATCGCCTCATGTAGGGCTGGCAAATCGTGCGGATTGGGTCGTTATCGGGTCAACCTGATAATGACCCAACCCAATAAGGCATAACCTGAACCCGACCTGTTAAGGAAACTGTAAATCCGAACACGAACCCGACCTGCTACCTTCAAATCCGAACACGACCCGCACCCGACACGAACCCGTTATCGACACGATATAATATGGGTTGACACGACACGATAACAACCCGAACCTGATATTACACGATTAAAACCTAATATTACACGATTAAACCTTAATTTTTAACCTAATTTACACAATTAAAATTCGTTTTATACTATTTAAACCTAATTTATAAGAAATTAAAACATTAAAGTAATATATATAGTTTTAAATAATAATAAAATTAATAATATTATTTTTCTTAATGGGTTACCCGTATCCGACCCGCATCCGACCCGAACCCAACCTGAAATTATCGGGTTCTTAATGGGTCAACCCGATAAGGACACAGATCCAATAAGATTATAAGACTTGACCCCAACCTAATAATTTCGTGCGGATTCGTGTCGGATTATCGTGTCGTGTAGAAAATTGCCAGCCCTAGCCTCATGGTGTGGTTCCTTTCTTGTAGGAGCCGTGTTGAAATGGTCATATTATTATCACTCGCAAATAATAATATAAATGTCAAAGGAGAAATGGAACGAGAGGGATGAAAGTGAGCAAAACACTGTAAATGATAGAAACATAACATTCGTTAAAACCTAAATCGAACAAAATAAATGAATTCTTGGATATAACTGTAATTAAATAAACATAAGTGTTGCTTTTAAAATCATAGAATTCATACTCCCTCCGTCCCGGATAATTTGTCCCATTTTTCCATTTCGGGATGTCCCACATAATTTGTCTCATTTCACTTTTACCATTTTTTGTAGTGGACCACATATTCCACTAACTCATTCCTACCTACATTTTACTATAAAACTAATATATAAATATAGGACCTACATTCCACTAACTTTTTGAACTCACTTTTCTTTACATTTCTTAAAACTCGTGCCCGGTCAAAGTGAGACGAATTATCCGGGACGGAAGGAGTATTGTTTAGCTACTCATAGACAAAATAATAAAAATAATAATTATACGGAACTTGAAATAAATAACTATTGGTTTTATCGGTTGAATCTTGAAGTCTTAAGTCTTTTCTTGCTCGGATCTTAAGAACTCCTTTGAAAGATGGATGAATTTATGGAGGATGAAATATGATGGGACGATGAGAGTGAAATATAGGATGGATGAATTTATGGAGTACGAAAGATGTTTTGGAGACTCTAAGATGGATGAATTGATGAATGGAATGTGTGTTTATATGCTTGAAAAAAATTTGAGATATAATAGGAATTGAATCGCATAAGGTATATCTTCAACATAGAAAAGATTGAGCTTTTGAAAATAGTGCAAAAATCACGAAACCTGCAGGGTAATTCTATGCTCCATATTACATGTTCGTTAATTAACTAGCACCTTATTATTAGCTAGTTACATATGGTAATATAGTCGACAAGCCGTAGACAAATTTATTCTTGACCTTTCAACTAATTATTAGTCCATGGACCACATGTTTAATCATTTCTATCGAAAATTACAATCCCATATATCCATTAAAATAATGAAATGCTTTTAGCATATAATACAATTAAATAGCCCGGGACCATTCTCGAGTGGTGGGGATAAGGATAATTAATAATGAAATTAATATCTGGATTCATGCATCTCATATGTAAATCAAATAACCTTGTTTAGAGTCTCTGTTACTACTTTTCAAGTGTATCGCCCACCTACTTTCTCTCACCCCTTGACCATAAAAAAGGACTAAGCATATGATTATGATAATGACTAAAGATTAATCTAGTTTATATATTCAATGTTACTTAAATCTGATCTCGGCTAATCACAATTAGCATAAGCTCCTAATTGCCCCTTCTCACTAGTCAAAGATACCATCCCTCACAAGAAGGAAAGAACAAGATAGCATTCTACAATCACTTTCATGGTTTTGATACATTTCAAAAATGGTTTACAAAACCACCAAACCCTTTCAAAACCATGGACTCATCAAAAGTTTTTTTTTATTAAAAAATTATCTTTGTTTCAATTTAATTAAATTCTATCATATCCTTATGTTTGTGAAAAATAAATAAATTATTTAATTTACCAGGATATATTTATTGTTGTTTGAGTGAATATTATTTCTAGAAGAGGTATGTTGTGTGTATATGTATTTGTATGGGGCTGTAAAGTTGCTCCTCAGATTAAGGAGAGAAGACAATAAAATATTTAAGGAGAAAAGGTAATTACATATTAGGTGTTCTTTGTTTATCTTATTTTGAATGGATATTTATGTGAAATCAAAACTTAAGTACAATCAATTTGATATAAATATAATTGTTTAATTAGTGAATGTTTATGAAACTAAGTAGTTTCATAAAATGATTGGTAAACATATTTTTTGTGTGGATAAGGGCCTCGCAATAAGTGGAGTGGTGCGTAGGGTGAAGTGCACTTTAAGTGTGGGCAAGCACAGGTTTTTCATAAAGGAAATTTTAAAAGTGTGTGGATAATATATTTAAAATATAATGTATATTTAAATAGTGAAATTATAAGTGGGGGTAGGGCATTTTACGAGCATGCATTGTGAAGATTTTGATCGAGAAGTTGTGAGGACCGATTGATCGATTGAATGAACCGCAACGAGAAAGGAAAACGCAGCAATTACGTGGTTCGGCTCTAGGCCTACATCCACAGGCAGAAAACTAGTGTATGTGTTTATTGATCACTCAAAGAAAGGTTTTACAAGAACACTCAATTCTCTCGGAGAATTACAAGTAAAGCACGCTCTCAACTGGCTCAAAGTCGACCTGCTTCGAGAGCACAAATGCACAGTTGAAAACTCTCTTCTTTTCTTCGATCTCTCTTGAATTCTGTTGTTGTGGAATGAGAGGAAGCATCGTCGCTACTTAAAGGAAGTTAAACTCAATAAATTCAGCTCAACCGCTAGCTTTTTCGCAAATTCTGTTACAATCGCCAATCCAACGGTCATCTTCCTTTCTCATTGATCAAATTGTTTTCCCTTTTTTTCTCCTTGATCAAGCTGCCTTCCTTTTGTTCCTTGATCAAGCTGCAGCCCCACCGTAGTCTGCAACTTTACCGTGCGCATAAGCTTTGATCTTGATCAGCTCAATACACTAACATGCATTTCATACACAAAATAAGCATCGTAAATTTATGAATTGTTTATATGTAAATACAAAAATTTAAATATTTTCTGTTTTTTCTGAACATTTGTTAAAGCTATACACACAAACTTTTATTATTTTTCTTCTTTTACTCCCAAAACTAATTTTCTTCAAACTGAAAATCCATGGCTATGCCGAAAATGTTGGTGTGGCAATAACAATATTGTTTTTAATATGAGAAGGTAAATTGCTTGTAAATATAGGAAAGTTTTGATATTTTCTGATTTTCTCCCGAATTCTTGAGATTTTTTAATTTTCTTTGACGGTAAATGTTTCTCTAGCATCCAATACTATACTGAACTTGGGTATGATTATTATAAACACACATATTTTCAATATGAGTATAGCAAACCCATTCTTTCTAGACATTGTCTGCACCAAATTAATTCACAAAAAAAATATTATCTTAATAATTAAACCAATAAAATGTAGAAGGAGCTAAACTAGAGCGACTCACCAATAAATTTTAGGTTGAAAAATTAATGAAATGATGACGTGGAGGCAGTGACATGGCAATGGATATATACGCCTAGAATGGGGGTTCATGATTAGTCCGGATGCAACTCACCATTTCGACAACTTCACGTGTTCAATTTCGTAAATCCGATAAATCCGCACCAATTATTTCCGCTCTATATATACTCTTCTGCTCCACACACACGCACGCACGCACTTCCTTTCCTCGACTTTGCAATTCCCTCAATTTAACGCACAACCTCCTCCTCTCTCTCTCTCTCTCTACCTACATCTGTTTTGCACCAAAAAAGGATTCGATTGATCGAATCTATCCACCCACTGCTTTCCACCACCATTCAATCCCATTACCTCTTCCATTTAAAATTCTATACGAGTTTCCATTAATGTTTTCCAATTAAAACCTCTTCTCTCCAACTATGTTCAGCTCAGACGCCATTTCCAGAGACTTCCTCCACTCCAATCCCTCTCACACCGCCAATTTCAAGCATGACACCGATTTCTTCACCAATCATGATCAACATCAACACCAGCAGCAGCAGAGCTCCGGATTAGCTCGATACCGGTCGGCGCCGAGCTCCTTCCTCGCGGCGCTTCTCGATTCCAACACCGATAATAACAGCAGCAGCGGCGATGAATCGGATGCTTTCTTCTCCGCGCTCATGGAAGCGCCGCCGCGCGATCTCAATCCCAAGAGTAGTATGAAGCAGGAAGATGAGGCGGATCCGGAGCCCCGATCCGCGCAAAACGGGTACCCGGGCGGGTATGATGGATCTTACTCTGTGGGGATGGAGCATCACAGGTTGAGAGATCAAAATGGGAATGGGTCTAATCTGCTCCGCCAAAGCAGCTCTCCTGCTGGATTCTTCAATGGTAAATTACTTCTTCTTCTTCTTTTCTAATTTAGCTGGAAAAGTTTGTTGCTTTTCAATGAAGGGTGGAGTTGACTTTTGAGCTGGCTTACATAAATATTTCCTACTTGCAATATTTTTTATCTGTATCAATTGAATTAAATTAAAATGATATTGGAGAAACAAAATTCAATGCAAACTTTAGGTTTTGAAGTGCCTCACTGAATGATGGATTCTAAATTTTCCTGTTTTAGCTGTTAAGTGTTTGTGCATAAATCTTGGCATGGTTGATTGTGAGTTCAAGTAGTAGTATTAAATATGGAGTGGTTAAGACTTGTTTTGGGCCTCAGGTTTTGGTTTAATGGGAGAGGCAGGAAACTACAGAGTTCACAATCCTGCAGAAGACAGTTCATCAGCTTGTGGTTTGAGTAGTTCCATGAATTTGTCATCGGCTGCATCTTCTAGCTCGAGATTCATGCCCAGCATACCCGAAACTGGAAATGAGAACGCATTCAGCCCTGAAAATGGTCGTCTGAGAAACGGGGCTGCCTTCCATCATGATTCTTGGAATGAAACATCTTTCAACAGTTTGAAAAGAAACAGAGACGGTGATGCGAAGATGTTTTCCGATTTCAATGGATTGGAGAATGAGGTAACCACATTTCTTTATACGTTGCTGCATATTGTCAGTTACTTCTGTTGTTGAAATCCATTGTTACTTCAGAATGGAGAAGCCAGGAAAAAGTCCTCTGGTTTAGTATCGCATTTTAGCTTGCCAAAGACTTCCACGGAGATGGCTGCAGTTGAGAACTTTCTGCAGTTCCAACAAGAAACGACCACTCCTTGTCAAGTTCGAGCAAAAAGGGGTTTCGCCACTCATCCTAGAAGCATTGCTGAAAGGGTAAATTTTCTAGGATTTGGAATCGTAGTTTCTCCCATTCAAACAGAGGAGTTATTGAGAATAACAGCATCTCTTGCAATGATTTGCAGAATAGACGAACTCGGATTAGTAAGAACATGAAGAAGTTGCAAGATCTTTTCCCCAATATGGATAAGGTAGATTTTGTAAGGGTATTTACATTTGGAATGGTGTTCATCTTGTTTGGTGTATTTGCTGATTCCGTTTATATATGCAGCAAACGAACACAGCTGATATGTTGGACTTGGCAGTTGATTACATCAAAGAGCTGCAGAAAGAAATGAGGGTAATGAAACAGATACATCATCTCTTTCACATTGAACATGCTCACCAACCTCATCTTCCCTAATTATTTTCCCTCCTTTCTTTATAGGTGCTCAACGATGCGAGAGCAAGATGCGTTTGTTTAGGTAAACCTCACCAAACAAGTCCTTCCAAGTAGATGCTTCTGGCAAGACGAAAACCAAGTGCAGTAGATGAGTATATCCTTCAGTCTTGATTCACCTGCGACCTCACCACCCACGTGTCGAATCCCGTTAATGTGGCCTTTTCCCTATTGTTCTATGTATGCGTGTTGCAAGTTCCAACCCTCCAGGAAGAGGAGGGGGGAGAAAAAGGAGGAAAGACTAAACTCCATGTTGTAGTATTATTTAAACTGGTAAATGTTTTTATGAATAATTTTTGTTAAGAAAGCTCCTGCATTTTATGCATTTTTTGGTGTTGTCTATCCGTTCTTGTAATGCTAGATGAGTGAAAAGTCACAGACAGGACCCACCTAATTCTTTGAATATGGAAGGTTCCATTTAGATCCCACCACATAAATTATTGTGATTATGATTATCTTGTGCCTTTAGTTATATAGAGATTGCTCTTGAGTGTTGAATCATTTGATCATGTCTAGTAGTGGTAAGCAACTTAGAATTTATGTGTATGAACTAGGAAATAATGGATCTGCTACTATGAGCTCAATCCACAATATAGAGAAACTATTTGTGCAGCAAGATTAACAAGAAGACAACAGTTACTAGAAAATTCAAAACAAGGTAACTAACAACCTATTACAATTTGGCCACACACACTTATTAGACCTCACACAGTAGATGCAGACATTGATCCAATCTCATAGCAGCACTCCACAGAAAGCTTCTCACTTGGACGTTTCACCTGCACAAGAAAAAAAAACACTTTAAAATCAACCCCAAGACAGAAAATGCAGAGTGATCAATTGATGGCAGCATATGTATACATGGCTCAAAGTTGGCAGTGCACTTCTCCGGGAGCTGAGTAGCCATGGTGCGATCAACCCCAGAAATGGGAGGCCCGTTAACGAGCACGCAGAGACAAGGTTGGCCTAGCGCTTTGATGGAAGCACAGCAGGCCTCGGTTGGGGGGATGGGGCTGAAGGGAGCAACTGCTGACCTGCACGGGATGAGCTGAACGAGAGCCGAGAAGAAAGTGCTACCACAGGGATGGGCTGTGCTTTCCTGCGCCATCACCACCACCACCAACATCAAGCAAGCTAGCTTCATATTCGTGTTCATTGTGGCTGCCTTTGTCTTTGGGATCATCTCTCTTGGCATATATATAGTGCAGCCTGCAGGAGAGGATGATGCCTTCTGGTGCTTCTCTCCTAACTCCATCACACTTCATTCATGATTTTTACGAAAATCATGAACATCAACTTAATTTTATATATATAAAAATTGGATATTTAGTACTCACATAATTAAAAATCCCAAAATTGGGGGAAAATGGCTGTGTTTCTGAGTAATGGTCATGAAAAACTTAAACTTGCAAATTTTATACTGTTCTATTCGGCTTGATTATTCATTGTTGCATTTGCTAATAATTGTAACAAAACTTAGAATTAGATCTTTAAAGCACAGAAAATATCTAAATCACCCAATGCCGAGATTAATTGAAATTGAATTTCATTGAAATTGATAAGAAACTAGGAACCCTAACGCTGAAACAACTTTTTTACACTAATTCCCCAAAACGAAATCCAACACAACCCAAACCCTAACCCTAACAGAAGATGATTCCAATCCGAGTGAATTAAGCCTAAGCGCGCTCGCCTCTGATCCTCCTAGCGAGCTGAATGTCCTTGGGCATAATGGTCACCCTCTTAGCATGAATGGCACAGAGGTTGGTGTCCTCGAACAGCCCAACCAGGTAGGCCTCCGCCGCCTCCTGCAGCGCCGCCACGGCGGAGCTCTGGAACCTGAGATCCGTCTTGAAGTCCTGTGCGATCTCACGAACCAGGCGCTGGAACGGCAGCTTGCGGATGAGGAGCTCAGTGGACTTCTGGTACTTCCTGATCTCACGAAGCGCGACGGTTCCGGGGCGGAAGCGGTGGGGCTTCTTGACGCCGCCGGTGGCGGGAGCGGACTTCCTGGCTGCCTTGGTGGCGAGCTGCTTCCTCGGCGCCTTGCCGCCGGTGGACTTGCGAGCGGTCTGCTTGGTGCGAGCCATTGATGAAAATGAAGGAATGCGGTGTAGAGACAGAGATTGTATGTATGGATTTGAGTGATGGATTGGAAGGGCGGTGTTGGGGATATAAGTAGGGAGGAGAGTGGGCGGGAGAGAGGAAGATTTTGGGGGACGTTTGAATTTTTGGGGATTGTTGACTGCGGAATTGGATCGACGGTGGATGCTTCAAGTTCATTTTGCTATCCGCAGCTTTGAATCTTGGCCAATAGAAATATGCCACGTGCACTGCAGGGCTTGTTAAATTCTTTTGGCTCGTAGCTCTCTCTTTTGACTCTTCCCGCTTTCATTGGAAGTTGAAAATATCTGTACATTGATTTATGATTAAATAAAAATTCATTACTTTTAGTAATTCGTAACTGTTGTTGGAGTAATGATTTAATTGATTTTAAATTCATGTTCAATTGCTTGTGCATGGTTGGTTACGTGATTTTTAAGGGTTCGATTGGTTGCCTATGTTGGAAAATGTAGGAAAACAAATACTATCACTAGTTTATACTCCAATACTTTACAACTTTTCATGATAGAGATATGTAACCCTTTTCATTGTTTGATTGCAGGTTATGAATTCTTTTGCCACATTTTTGTAGATTTTGTTTAAATAACAAAATAATAGAATATGCAACCAAAAAGACTATTATATCCCTTGAATTATTTTGTAAACCCATGTTACCCTTGAACCCTAACCTTATGCTAATGTGTGGATTGTGTTTATATTTTTTAAGTTTATTTTGTATTTGTTGAATTAGAAATTGCTTGGTGCCTTTTGTTCTAAAATTGTTTGGATTATGTTCACTAGATATTTAATTGGGTATTATAAGCACCTCTATGTTGCTATACAGTATTGTAGAACACAAGCATAAAGTATAATTTAACATCTTGTATTGTTCAATGTGTTCATACTGTCGTACAAGCAGATTCATTTTCCCCAAATGGCCAACTTCCATAGACGTGCAAGCTCTGTTGCGTCAAGCCAGGAGACAGAGGGTTAGTTCTCCGTAAACAACTCGATCCATATCATTGTGTGGACATTCAAATTATTTTTGATCATGTCTTGTTCATATTCAACAGGAATGTGTGAATTTGGTCGAAGCAATTCGACTATAAGTGATAGGTCAAGAAGAGTTTGGACAGATAAGGAGGCCACTCTTATTATGGCGATGAAGGATCTCGTGGCTACTGGATGGAAATCGGATAACGGTTTCAGGGCTGGTTATCTTACTCGGATTGAGAATATAAAGCGTCAACATCTTCCTAACACCGATCTGAGGGTGCAACCATAGATACAACTACTCGCAGGGGTGGAGGGGAGGTAAAGATAGCTCAAAAAATTGGTTAACTATCCCCAAAAATGAGACGGGTCAGGATAATTTTCCGGGTCAACAACCTTTTTCCCAAAAGTGAACCAAACAGAGGAAAATGCAGGAAAACATTCCACTAACCTATAGTTTCAAGGCAACCAATCGAACCCTAAATGAATAGTATTTCAATATTGCGTTGCACGACTAGCTAATTGTATTTATTTTAATGTATATAATCTCAAATAAGTACATGATAAATAAAAAATAAAAAACTCTTTATTCAAAATAGCCCATAAAATGTTGATTAAAACCTTTTAGATGTACACAAATTGCAAACACGCACCAACAAGAATACTCTCATATATAACTCGGAAATATACTCACAATAAAACCTATTATAACAGTAGCTGAATATGATATTCTAGATTAAAGTTTCACCCGAGTGAAGAACATACCTTAGTGAGCGAATAGATGTATAGTCCAAAAAATTGAATTAAGATCTTATTACAAAACCTTTCATTACCCTACTTATAATAAAAGAGTGAACTACAAAAATGGTCCTTGAACTATGGTTTTATTTTGCTCATAGTCCCTGGACTTTAAAAATATCACCAGACATCCATGAACTAAGGGTTTATTTCGAAATTGGTCCTTTTAGCTATTTTCCACCCGAAAATGTCCTTTTGGGCTGCTGGGCAATTTTGTCTTTTCACATTTTTTACTTTTTCAATCTGATATTATTTTAATGATGTTCTAAATTTGATATTATTTCAAAACTATCTTTTTCTTCCATTTTTTAATCATTCAATTTGTTTCTTTATTTCAATATTAGATTTAATTTTATAAAATTAAATTTAAAATTTAGATTTTTAAATATTAATAAATTATTTTAATTAAAACGAATAGTTGATAATTTTGATTTTCAATCTTTCTTACAATTGAATATATAAATTTGATTTTCAACCTTTCAATTATTTGATAGTTCTTTAAAAAAGTACCACTTGAACTTTTCTAGCCCTTAGAATATTTTACACAGCTCACTAATGAAAGTTGATTGTTATTTTAACTTAGTCGTATTTCTTAACTAGTGATCCTATTTATTTATGATTAGAAAAAAGACCAAATTAACAAATATTTTATGGTATTGATGTCAATTTTGTGTTGTTGTGAGAGGAGGGATACTCAGAATTTGCCCCCTCCGATGATAGAAAAACTGAAAGGTCGCTAAAAAGATGTGGGTGTATGGCTCGCGTTAGATTTCATATCGACAGAGGTGTTTGGGAAGTGGTCGAATTCAATGATTTTCATAATCATCCTTTTGTTGAGGATACTCAAATGCATTTGATTAGATTGTGTCGAAAGATTACATAAACGAAGGGATGCATTCTTAACACCGTGGTAGAATCTGGGATTAAAGCCACAAAAGCTTTTTCTTACCTAACAAATGAAGCGGGGGGGGGGAGCACACAAAGTGTTGGTTTTACTCCTCAGGATTGTAGAATTTTTTTACAGTCAAAGAGGATGAACTTAATAAGTGTAGGAGATTGTCAAAGCCTTTTGAAGCATTTACAGTCTTTACAAGCTTCTGGAAGTAATATATTTTACTCATTCCAAGTAGATGGCCAAAATAAAATGACTAATTTTTTCTGGTGCGATGGTGCTTCACGAATAGATTATGATTGTTTTGGTGATTTTGTTGTGTTTGATACGACATTTCGTACAAACAAGTACAACATGGTGTGTGCGCCTTTTGTGGGGGTTAACAACCATTGGAAGAATGTTTTATTTGGTTGTGTACAAAATATTACTATTATATTATGAAGTTAATATGCATATATTTCACGCCAATTCTAGGATATTATAAGAGAAATATTGAAGTATCAAATTTATGATTTTTATATTATAAAAGAGATATTGGAGTATCGGATTCTATGATATAACCATTCCATATCTAATACTTACCTTCCATAAATTGATTAATGGAGCGCCGTTAGTTTAGTGTATTGAAGTTCAATTTATGTGGCACGTGGGACCTTTTTTACTTCCATGTGTCTATAAATTAGTGGTGAGGTATAACACATCATCATGCCATTTGGTATGGAAGGACCATAAAATTTGTACTCACACTATCATTCCAAGTTAACATGTCCAAAAATCAATTTATTTATATTAATATATTGGAAATTTTAGTTGCGATTAAATTATTCTCAAGTGGGCCTTGGTCCTTTTATTTATTGAAGGTGCAAGTAACAACCATATATTCCGAAATTTCTCGGTTGGATGATAGTTATTAATAAATATTTTTATTTTTTTTTATGAATTAATAATGACAACATTTTATTACTTTTTCATTGCATAAAATATAATCTTAGTGTATACATTTTGCTCCATCATAATATTAAAATCGCCAATGAAAGTATGAAACTGCTTGATGAGACTGTGAGAG
>NW_024598612.1:0-12682 GCF_004379255.2 Salvia splendens
TAATCAGGTGTGTATAAATCACACTTTTAATTTTACATGTTTTATTTGCTTCTTTGCTAGGTGTTAAATAAATGAATGATTTGATTATATGATGCGATCCAATATGATTATGTGTTATTTGATATAGATGGTGGAATATGATATGGATATGTGATTGGTGCAATGGATATGATGTTTGTAAATGAATTATATGATAGAAATATGTAATTGATGTTTTACATATGGTATTGAAAGTACATGAATCATGTGATTAAAGAGGATCTGTGACAGCCTTGTACTGGATCTGAAATTACAGAGGGACTTATGAGTCCAAATACAGAGGGACCTATGTGTCCAAATATAGAGGGACCTATGAATCCAAACACAGAGGGACCTATGAGTCCATCATAATGGGACCTACGGGTCAATCATATTGGAATCCCGGGCAGATACCAGGCTTGACTGTTACAGAACAATAAACTGAATAGAGTAGCATATGCATATGAATATGAAATGGTTTGTTTTTAAATTATGTTATATATATTGTTTCTGATTATATGTATTGATAAAAGAATATGCTTGATGTTTGTATCATGTGAGATTAAAGGTGGAAATTTATATATACTGAGTTGTGGCTCATATAAACCACTAAATTTTTCAGGAATAAGATAACAGTAAAGTTTTGACTGACATGGGTCATAGGAACTCCACGTGTTAATAGGTTCGGCGGCTGACGCATTTTGGCAACCTTCTCCTCCTCATCATTTTGCATGTACATAAATGTATAATTTATTTATTAAAAGAGTATTCGTTAGAGGGGTTGAGGTGTGACAGTTTAGGTGGTATCAGAGCAGGGATAAGGATCCCGCTGGGATATTGCATCCATGCATTGCATATGATAAGTATTGGTTATAAGTATCATTTGCATTAGTATTGCCATGAACATGTCTCACTGAGGAGAGAAGGGTCAGCCGCCCTGCATCATCAATTAATTATAGAAACATCTCATATACATATTGCATCATATGGTGATTTCCAGTAAATACATGGACCAATGATGAGTCAAAGAGGTAGAAACATTAAATAGCACCGAAAAATGGAATTGTTGACTTTATGAGACTACTGATCTGACCGAGGCCAAGATACGGTTGAAAAGGATAGAACATGTGTTCAATCAGATAAGTTGTATGTCAGATCAGCGTTTTGATTATACAGTGTCACTTCTTTGAAGCAATACTTACTATTGGTGAGAAACAGTCCCACAATCTATGATACAACCTCTGGTACTCAGTTCAGACGATTTTCCTAGAGAATTTAATGATAAATATATGCAAGAAGTGTATTGTGATGAGAAGTAAAGAGAGTTTTTGTCTTTACAAGGAACTATGTTTGTTGTTGATTACGAGCTGACTTTGTTTCAGTATACACGGTTTATCTAGACTACGTGGTGCGAGTTAATTCAGTTGAGCTGCCAGCGAATATTGATTCTCTTGTTCATACACAAATTTGATATTATCATGGGTATAGATTGGTTGTCACTTCATCGAACTAAGGCAGCTTGTCATGTTAAAGAAATGGTAATATAATCATCGAGACGAGATCGAGTGATATTTAATGGTATCGACCAATTGCAACTTGTCTTATATTAGCTACATCGGCTTTTCAATTTATTCGAAGTGAAAATCTCTCTGGATTATCACCTGATCAAGAGACAAACTTCACTATTGAGTTACTACCAGGTACTGTATTTATTTCTATTCATCCTTATCAAATGTCTTGATTAGAGTTTCAAGAGTTAAATAAATAGTTGCAAGAGTTGTCAGACAAGAGATATGTATGACTCAATGTTTTACTTTGGAGAGCACCAATATTATTTTTGAAGAAGAAAGACGACACACTGCGACATTATATACACTATTGGAAGTCGAATCAAGTGACTGTGAAAAATAAATATCTATTGCCGAGAATAGAAGACTTATTTGATCAATTTCAAGGTATGCAACTGTTTTCGAGTACTGATTTTCGATCAAGATACCATCAATTGAAAATAGCTAAAGAGAATATTGCAGAGACTCCATGTTAAGCTCGATACGACCATTATGAGTTTTGGTTATGCCTTTCAAATTAACTATTGCACCTACAATTATTTATGGCATTGATGAACAAAGTCTCTCAATCATTCCTATATCACTTAGTGATTATTTTTATTGACTTACTAGTATGTTTCACGAAGTACAGATGAGCATGTTAATCACTTGCAGTCAGTATTATAAGTTTTGCGAGATATACAGGTTATTGCAAGGTTGGGTAAGTGTGAGTCTAGCAAGATCATATGGTATTATTGGGACACATGGTATCAGGTTGAAGAATAGAAATGGATATACAGAATATTTAAGTATTTGTCAACTGAAAATGATTCTCGATTATGGTTGAATTGATGAAGAAGTTATTACGGAAGAGTTCTCATCTTATATGGAGTGAAGCATGTCAAAACAGTTTTGATGAGTTGAAGCATTGATTGACTATGTCGTCTATATTGGTTATTGCCACAGGTATATGATAATATGTTATTTACAGTAATGCACTGCAACGTGGATTTGGTTTTCTTCTATTAAAAAAAATGGAAAGTTTATTGCTTATGCGTCAAGGACAATCACGAGTACATGAAGCTTCTTATTCTATTTCTGATCTGGATTTAACAGTGTGGTTTTCCTTCTAAGATTTGGCATCATTATTTGTATGGAGGACTTCATCGAATTCTGGTTGATCACGAGAGTTTGAAATATTTGAAGAGTAAGAAGGAGTTGAATATGAGACTATGACATTGGATGGAGTTTCTTAAAGAATATGATTGCACCATCGAATACCATCTTAAGAGGTGAATGTTCTTACAGATACTTTGAGTTACAAGTCCAGCAGAGTGAGCACACCTATGCAAATAACATCATTATTAAAGTATTATTAGTGGTCGAAGATGAAGAAGAAAGTCGTAGAGTTTGTTTCAAGGTGTTAATATATCAACAGGTTAAAGCAGAACAGTGTGTACATACAGGTTTGTTGAAGCCTTTAACTATTCTAGTCTCAAAATGAGAACACATTACCATAAATTTTGGTACAGAGTCACCGATAGTACATTTCTCACCTATAAGATGGCGTTGTTCGTTATATCACTTAGCTGAAAGGTATGCGAAAGATGCAGCACAATTATATGGTATTCTATCTTTTATGTCTAGAGGTCCGCAATTCACTATCTATGGAGACATGATTACATTTTAGTAATATTTTTTTCACGAACAGAAAGATGGTAAGACACAGAGAATTATACAGATGTTAGAAAGAAATGAATTTTGCGGACAAAATTCTTAAAGAGGGGAAGATTTGTGACATCCGTGACCCAAATCATACATCATATTGCATAATTACATATTTTATTATATATATATTAGTTATGTAAATGTGTATGTGTGCTTAATACTAAGTGTCTTGTGCATGGAAAATGTGTGCATGAGATTTAAAGTAATATGTAGTGAGAATAGGGAAAGAAAAGAAAGTAACTCCTTGTATTAATTTAGCTTACGAGGTAAGTTTCGTATTTAGCTTACGAGGTAAGCTTCGTATTTAGCTTACGAGGTAAGCTTCGTACTTAGCTTATGAAGTAAGCTTCGGTAAATATATATATAAAGGAGTTGAAAGAGGTTAAAAAAAAGGAGGGGGGAAGAGAGAAATCCTACACTTATGAATTTTTGAGAAGATCAAGGAACGTAGATCAAGAAACAGGGACAAGGGCACGGCTTGACTATCTGTTCTAATCAGGTGTGTATAAATCACACTTTTAATTTTACATGTTTTATTTGCTTCTTTGCTAGGTGTTAAATAAAATGAATGATTTGATTATATGATGCGATCCAATATGATTATGTGTTATTTGATATAGATGGTGGAATATGATATGGATATGTGATTGGTGCAATGGATATGATGTTGTAAATGAATTACATGATAGAAATATGTAATTGATGTTTTACATATGGTATTGAAAGTACATGAATCATGTGATTAAAGAGGATCTGTGACAGCCTTGTACTGGATCTGAAATTACAGAGGGACCTATGAGTCCAAATACAGAGGGACCTATGTGTCCAAATATAGAGGGACCTATGAATCCAAACACAGAGGGACCTATGAGTCCAAATCATAATGGGACCTACGGGTCAATCATAGAGGAATCCCGGGCAGATACCAGGCTTGACTGTTACAGAACAATAAACTGAATAGAGTAGCATATGCATATGAATATGAAATGGTTTGTTTTTAAATTATGTTATATATATTGTTTCTGATTATATGTATTGATAAAAGAATATGCTTGATGTTTGTATCATGTGAGATTAAAGGTGGAAATTATATATACTGAGTTGTGGCTCATATAAACCACTAAATTTTTCAGGAATAAGATAACAGTAAAGTTTTGACTGACATGGGTCATAGGAACTCCACGTGTTAATAGGTTCGGCGGCTGACGCATTTTGGCAACCTTCTCCTCCTCATCATTTTGCATGTACATAAATGTATAATTTATTTATTAAAAGAGTATTCGTTAGAGGGGTTGAGGTGTGACAGTTTAGGCCGTTTTCAAAACCTTAACCCACAATACTATTAACTAGTATAGGGAAGTAAGGATCGATCCCACAGAGATGATGTGTTTTACATTTGTTGTTGGACACGAAATGGGAATGGTTGCGGCCTCGCTTTATAGGGGTGGGTTAAGTTAATTACTTGACTTGAGAGACTAAACTACTAAACTGATCCACTTGCTAAGCTTAACTAAATCTACTTGATCAACTCAACTAAAACTTTCCCGAAATGGGCAAACAGAATAAAATGGACGACTGTCAGTCGCCTGCCAAGCGTACAGTAAAGTAAAACTTTTCTAACAACTTTATCTTCTTCACATAATCAACATTAAAAGCAAAGTAAGAGCAGATCTGAATAATCACGTAAAGCGAAACATCATAACAACTCGTAAACTTAAATCTACTCCTAAGATCTAAACTACGACTACGTAAACAAGAACTTAAACCATGATCATGCAGAAATAGAAACGCATCTATGATATCTAAACATCCTAAGGTAACTCATCCATAATTTCTTCGCAATTAGACAGAGACATAACTCGAAAACTCAGATCTGACTAAATCAAAATACAACCAAACACTTTGAGCTAAGACATGCATCATGAAACGGAAATCGAAAGTAGATTAGAGCATTCATGCATGGTAAACAAACATTCCAACAAAGGTCGAAATCAAAACACTAGATTTACTAAACCAAAAGCTTCAAGAGTCGATAACATCAAAAGTAAACTGAAATAAACAAACGAAAATATGAAATTGTTTTATCGCTCCTTCTCGAAGCGGAATAGCCGAACAAATGATTAAAAAGCAGAAAACCAACACCAAACACAACTAAACTAAACTAAAACAGGAACCAAGTGTGCAATCTACAGAAATCTGGAGTGTGGAGTGCTGGGAGCTCCCATTTCAGCTCAAGAAGAAAGCTGAAAACTATTGAGCGTCAAGGGTTGGAAGCTGCCTCCTTCCTCTTTCTCTATCTCCATTTATAGGAAGGCGTGAGGTCTTGATCCTTATGGCATTTGTTCTCTGAAAAGTCTTCTTTACCCTCTGCCCTTAGGGATCTTTCTTGTGTAACGCATCAGTCTTTGATTTGGGTGCTCCTGCCGCATGCCATTTGATTCAACTTGATCCGTTTGCGCAGCAATTTTGACTCCTTCTCCTGATCCATTCGTCCGCCCAGTTGATCAACTCATTTTCTGAAAATGGCGGACTTTCATACATACCTGGCTCAAAATTAGACGTTAGTTCACAGAATTTGATGTAGTTTTATGATAGAACACATGCGTGAAACGAGGCTCATCACAGTATAAGAAAAAATAGAAAATATATAAAGTACGAAAATACTAGTACAAATTATGTTGCATAAAACAAAAAAACAGTTAAATATGTCTTGAGTGGGAAACCGTGGACTTGTAATAAGGACACCGCCGCCCAAGCCAAGTGCGCTAGTGAAATCATTTGTAAGTTTAATTTTCATGCACTAGTGATAGTATTTATAGTTTCAATTTTCATATATACTCCATTCGTTCGTCATTAGAAGTTCCATTTATTGGGACATGGATTTTAAGAAATATTAAAAAAAGTGAGTGGAAAAAGTTAGTGGAATAGGAGTTCCACTTGTATATATTAGTTTTAAATGAAATATGAGTGGAATGAATTAGCGGAAGGTTGGACCTTATTACCATTTATGATAAAAGTGAACTGAGACTCTTATTCACGGCAGACTAAAAGAGAAAAATGAGACTCGTATTATAGGGTTTCAATAAGAGTTCGACCAAAATATTTAATATTCAAATAATAGAGGGAAAAATCAGAGTAATATCTTAATATTTAAATCCAAGGTCAATAGTTATCATAATTAATAATCCAAGAGTAAATAAGGTTCAACACATAATGGTGAAAGATAATATTATCTCAGCGGAGGCGTTTAAGAGAAAGAGTGACGTCATGTATGAAGACACAACGGCACTCGGAATTCAAATAATAACCAGCAAGACTTCAATTTAAGCTCAACACCACCCACCTCGTCGCCGCTCAACCTGCACATAAGGAAAACACATGCAGGGCTGAGTACTATAAAATACTCAATGGACTTATGCCGAAAACACAGTTATCAAAAATATTTATTTATCATGTGAAGGGTAAGAGGTGTGTGAGTAGTCTCGTCTTATGAGTTATGCGCTTGCAAAATGCGATCTAAGCAATTGCTAGGTCGAGACACCACGCTTCTCCGAATTAACTGAATCACAGGGTCCAGTAACTCGAGGGATCGAATGGCGCTCCGGTCGTTGGGCACTCACGACTCTCCTTCAACAATTAAATTTCCTCAACCCGAATACTATGGATTAGTATAGGGAAGTGGAGTCGATCCCACAGAGATGGATTCGTAGGCTAGTATTGAGAGAATTTGGACAAAATGGCTGCTGCCACGCAAAAGGGGTTGAGATTTTAACTACTACTAGACCTAGGCACAAAACGTAAATATAATAGAAAGAAGAACAAAGGACTCTTAAACCAAGTAACAGGCAGAAAAAGTTAAACAATTCCTAGACCGAGTACATAACTACCGATAACCACTAAACAAAGGAAATAAACAGTAGGGACCATGAAATCCAAGCCTGACAACGTACGGTAAAGCTGCAGCTAACAATCTTCATGCACTTTTCTAACTAATTCAGATTCGCAAATGGAGAAAAGAGGAAATGCCCAGATTCAAACATAATAAACAGATTTGGTCGACGGAAACTTACAATAACTCGAAGATACGACAGATCTACGTAAACTAGGCGAAATGAAATGTAAATACGTAAACTAGGCATGGAAATCAAGTACTCCTTCTCAGATTACGTCGGACGCTTAATCCACTCCGGATCCAAGCCATCCGAACCCAACAAACAGCAAAACCAACGCCATAACTCCGATTTTCACAGATCTACTCCAATCTCAATCAATCATGAACAATCTGCAAACAAATCACAAACTCCAGCAAAACCCAACCTCCGATTCATCCAAAAAGCTGAACCATTCTTCAGATCCAAACACTAAGTATCGGCAACAAATCAGAACCAACTGCAAAAATAACCAACTCCGACAATCCTAACTCGAAATCAATCGAACTCAACCAGCAAACCAGTAATGAACACAATAGACATAAGCGAAAGTAAAATCTGGAATAAAACCGGAAATATTGGTTGTCAAAAGAAAATCGAGCTTCGAACAGCGAAGCTCGGCGGAATCAGTGTAAATAGCAACGGAAATGTAAATTGTTTCTTCGCCCTTGAACTAGGACGGTGTTACAACCCTCGAACCATTGTCGGAAAGCTAAACGTGAACCACCAGCCAAGTGTTAACTGGAATCTCTCGCGAATTCGGAGTCAAGTGTGTGGAAAGGTGAATCGAGCAAGGAGCTGTTAGTGAGGCCTCCAGCCGAGAAGGTCCCTCCAGCCTGCATGCTTCTCCCTTTTATAGATGCGGACATAGCCTTCTAGAGTTTTCGTAGAAATCCCTATTCTACCCTTCAACTCCGAGGCTTCCTCCGTCTAGCAATTTTCTTCCAATTGTTCACCCTTTCGCCAGTTTCCTAGGACCATGCAAGCGTCCTCTTCTTTTCCTGGATCTGGCGAAAAACTTCACATACCTGACTTAATTCAATGCGTTAGACCCAGCAATTTCATGAAATAAACCCCTAGACCGATGCATGAAATTAGCCTTATCAAACTGCTCACACTTAAGCCATGCTTGTCCTCAAGTATGAAAGACAAGAAAATAGGAATAAGGTGAATTTCAATGCATGGTTACCAAGTAAAACCCTAAAAATGAAAACAAACTCCTAGACCTAAGCAACTACGGACTAAGAAAAGAAAAGAACACAAAGAACAGAAACACAACAAAACAAACAAGCATGAACTAGTTTCGAATTTTTAAGCTACTATCCCCACAAGCTCAAGTTCAATCTGATCGATTACAGTCTTCAAATCTTCCCCCTTCCTTCGTCTGCCTAAACGGTCTGTCAGTTAGTCAAGATAGCCTATTGATTTCCCATTTGTTAGGTTCGCTTGATCACTCATTCCTCACCAGGGATGTTAGGATCAAAACGCTCCAAAGTTAGAGTTATACCACTGATGCGTCGGGTTATGAGAGTTTTCTCCCTATTCTTCCTCCTTTCCTATGAATTTCCCTGGGCCAGGCTACGATTTTTTTTCTGCCCTTGAGGATTATATTTTTTTCTCTCTTTTTTTTTCTCTTCCTCATTTTCCTGTATTATAACCCCTTTCCCCTGGACTTCGTCCAGCTTATACCTCCGAATTTTTAGTTTATTTCTCCCCTGGACTTCGTCCAGCTTATACCTCCATTTCCTGGACTTCGTCCAGCTTATACCTCCTTTTCCTGGACTTTGTCCAGCTTATACCTCCATAACCCATTTTTTCTCCTTTATACTCTACTCCCTAAGCATCAAGTGATAGTGATAAGTCGTATTCTAGGCCTTGGTTACGGGTCAGTATGATGTGCTTAATTGATTATATTTGCAAAACAGTTGTTTAAAGTGTGCAGGTTAAGCATTCTAGCCAGTAGGGAAGTTTCGGAATGTTCAGGTGAAGGAGGCGCCAGCATGATCTCATACTGATCAGTATTCGTGCTAAAACGGCTTGAGATGGAGAAGACGGATAGCTGGGACGGATTACCCACAATTAAGGGCAAAGAAGTCAAATTGCAACGAGGATTTACCCTAAAATCAAGGGAAGCCTCCCTATAAAAGGAAGCCAAATTGGAGAGAAAGATGACACACGATACACATTCACTCATTCACCACCATCTGTAGGTAGAAAGTTCTCTCGGTAGTTTCAGTCTTTCAGCCGTGTCCCGCTTCTAGCCTCGCCGTAGCCATGATCACTTGACGTTCAGATGTTCCCAGAATTCCAGTCATCGTCCATTCCAGCCAGCAAGATCGTAGTTTAGAGTCTTATCGCCCGGAGTGGCAAAACACTTTTACATTGCTTTTGTAGTTTTAAATTTCTCGCTTTCCTTACGTTGGATCTTGTTTGCCTTTGGATATTTTCTGCTTTTGAAGTACTTTGTTGAAGATCCGAACGTGTTTTTGCTATGAAGTTGATTTCCGTTTTGTTTATTGAGGTGTTTCTTTATTCCCTTGCCTAGTTAGCTTAGATCTAAAGTTTCTCGGTGTTTAAAGTGCTGAATCTCTCAATTCCGTTTACGTAACAAATTTCGTTAGGATAGATAAACAAGTACTGTTTGATCGGAAAGTAGATCGTTGCATGCAAAGCTTAGTTTTAATTTCTGAATCGTTCTTTCATGTTGACCAGTATGCAGAAGTCCAGTTTCAGTGTTTGATTTCAGATTTGATTTCTTAGTTTTGGATCTGTGTTTGTGAGTTATTCATCTGAGTTTTCCGTGTTGAATCTGGAATTGTTATCTGAATTTTGGAAGTGTTTGTTGAAGAAGATGATGTCTATTTCAATTGGAGGGGACCACTTACTTTTCGAGATGCTTTTGCTTTTGTCCTTCACTTTTAGTTAAGCCCTGTCAGCCTAGTCATCAAACTTCCACTACACTCTGAATATTCTGTTTAGCCCAAAGTAGAAACCGTACCTTCCAAATATTTTCTGTTACAAAATTGTCTCCCCATTCCACGTACACAGTTACATTCCAAATGTTTTCCTTACCGTCTGACCAGTAGAACACCTCCTTTAAGTTCCAGCCTAGGTAGAAACTCAACCAAGCGTGGTAGCTAACCAAATCTTCCAATTGTCACCGCGGTAGTTTAAGAACGCACCATCTCTGTGGGATTCGACCCTTACCACCACTATACTGATCAGTAGAAGTGGGTTGAGGAATCTTTGAAACCAAGGTCTAGGTTAGTTAGGATCTCTATCCTGATCAGTAGGATATATCCTTGCTTGACGACACCTACGCACCTAGGTCCTTTCAAATGGCGCCATTGCCGGGGATGGATAGCGTTATTTGCAATTACTGTGAGTGATACTTCGGTGTATATATTGTGCATAACCTTTCTTTTTTTTCTTTTCTTTTCAGTTTATGAGAAGCAGTTCGGCTCCTGACCAGTGGAGGCCGAAGATACTTCAGCGAGGATCGATACTCGTAACCACTCGATCCGGGTTGTCGACGGCTTTATCTGACTTAGGTTCGAGTAGCGACGAAGAGCAATACAACATAGAAGGACCAATACCAGAGGAGATACCACTGTTGGAAGGCATTCCAGTTCAGATGGCCGCCAACGGAGATGAGGATCCAGAGATCGGTACCTTAACGCGCATACCGAGGGAGAACCATCGCAAGCCATAGTCGTCACTCCAGGGCAAACCGCCTGCGATGTGAAGCCTCATGTGATCGCGATTCTGCCTACATACTGTGGGAAGAGCTATGAAGGGCCGTATGAGTTTCTGCATGAGTTTTGTAAAATTTGTAGGGCGCAGAGGAGACCAGCAGGAGCGAATGAGGATGATTATAGGTTGAAGGCCTTGCCATTTGTGCTCAAGGGGAAGCCAACACCTGGTTCATGCGCCTGCCCCCAACTCCATTGAGACTTGGGCCGATTTCAAGTCAGCATTCCTAGGCGAGTTTTTCCCGTCATCAAAGACAAGCGCGCTGAAAAGGGAAATAACTAATGTGAAGCAAGGGTATGATGAACCCATGAGCGATTATTGGGCAAGATACATGGGTCTTTTGGAATCATGTCCCAACCATCGCATGGCGGACATTGAAGTGCATCATACTTTCTACGAAGGTATGAACGCGGTAACCAAGGATCTAGCAAATTCATCGTCAGGAGGAAGCTTCACACAATTACGGGTCAGCGAAGCGAAGAGAGTCCTAAGGAAGCTACTGAATGCAAAGAAAGAGTATGACCATTCAAGGGAAGGATACAACCGAGAGCGGGCTGCTGTTGTCTCGTCTACTGATCAGGAAAATAAACTGGAGCAGAGAATGGACTTGAAGATGGATGAGCTGAAGAAGTCACTTCTGAGTGCGATCGAGAAAAGCACCCCACCACCTCCCCCCAGCTGGGAATTACAAAGGTGCAGAACAGGGAATCAAGGACCGAACTATGAACAGCCTAGTGACTACGTGAATATGGAACAGGTCAATGCTGCGGGGTACTTCAATTCCAGTGGGCATTGGATTCAGGGTAGACAACGGGATGCACCATGGAGGGATCATCCAAACTTTCGATGGGAAGACGGGGGCAAAATCAGAACCAAGGACAGAACCAGTATAACCCCAATCCAACAAAACCCTAACCGTGGACTAGCAAACCCAGACTACCAGCCCAACTGGTCAGGAAGAACCAACAAACCCAAAATCAAAGCCACAAAGCCAAAACCCGAATCCTGTTTATGTACCACCCACCAGAGAAACTTTTCCACAGTTTCCAAAATCAGCCAAATCATGCACCCAAACACCATCAGAACCAAATCAGTTTCAAGCCCAGCACCAGAATCAATATCCTCAAGATCAGTACGTCCCTCTGCCCTGTATAACCAATACCCGCCTAATCAAAGCCAGCAAAACTTCAGAACTATCAACACCAAGGGCCGAATCATTTCCAAAATCCGAACAGGCCAAGGAGGTCCGTTGAGGACATGATGGGTGAAATGCTAGCGTCACAACAGAGCATCAAAGGAGACATGCAATCCATAACGAGGTCGTGCAGGGGATGCAAAATGCCCAGAAAGAACATAGGCGAACATGGATATGATGAAAGGCAGTTAGCCCAACTGGCAGTTCGGTGGGGGATTTGAAGGGAAATGCAGGTAAACTCCCATCTACAGTCAAATGCCCGACAAGGCAAATGTGAGTAAGGTTACGTTGAGGTAGGAACTACTTATGACGCGCCTCAACCCAAACGACCTATGGAGGATCTAACGGAACGAAGATAGGAGGCGATACATTTCAGCGGAAGAACTAGGGAGGCCTATGCCTCAGATGCAGGATCCATTCTTCTTGGATCTACACCAATTGTAGGAATGAACCCGAAACCCTACTGACCAGGAAGGAACCTCATCGAGAGGAAGAGCCAGAATGGAAGCCGA
>NW_024598613.1:0-19312 GCF_004379255.2 Salvia splendens
AATCCTATTTCATACTCATTTCACACACAAAACATAATCTATTCCCCTAATCCTCTCTATCACTCCAATTTCCATCTTAAATCAACTCAAACAAATGGATCCTTTTGAACAAATGCGTCATTATATAACATCACTTGAAAAGATCGACGACGAGAGGCGGAGGAAGCTGCGCCACCCCCACGACGCTACCGGAAGTACATCAATCGGAACCGGGAGAACCGCCGCACGGTTAGTACGCGATTACTTCTGCGATAACCCGATTTGGGGAGATACTACTTCCGTCGCCGTTTCCGAATGAGAAACCGCTATTCTCTCACATAGCGAATACTTTGGCGGCCCGGGAAGAGTTCTTCCGAGAAGGGTTCGTCGCGCGGTCGTCCCAGCCACACGACGCTGCAGAAATGTACTGCAGCATCCGTCAGCTGCGACTGGACAAACGGCCGACTATTCGACGAATACCTCCACATTGGAGACACCACCGGGCGCATGTGCTTGCTCAACTTCTGCAGAGGCGTCCGGAGCAGCCTTCAGTGACGAATTTTCCGGAGGCCAAGTACGGACGATTGTCAGTTCCTCCTTAACCACACGAACAAGTGCACGGATTCCCGGGATCTTGGCAGTGTCGATTGCATGCACTGACAATGGAGAATTGCCGCCGGTGGCTTGGAGGGGGGTCCTACACGAGCGGCCACAAGGCACCCACCCAACCTTGTACTCGAGGCCATTGCCGACTACCGGCTTTGGATCTGGCACGCGTACTTCGGGGGTCCCTGGCTCGAACAACGACGTAAACGTGCTCCACCAGTCCGACCTCTTTACCGAAGTTTTGGATGGTAAAGCGCGGCCATCACTTCGTCGCCAACAACCGGCTGTATAAAATGGGGTACTATCTCGCCGACGGCATCTACCGAAGTGGCCGACCTTCGTGAAGACGTGCAGCAGGCTGCGAACCCAAAGCAGACTCTTTTTGCGCAGAAGCAGGAGGCTGCGCACAAGGATGTGGAGAGGGCGTTCGGGGTTCTCCAAGCGCGCTTCAACATCATCAAAGCCCCGGCTCGTTCGTGGTTCATGGAGAGCATGTCGACATCATGTATACGTGCATAATCTTGCACAACATGATTGTCCGAGACGAAGGACCCGATGCGGGAATTGGTTCGACCCCGAATCCCCCAGAAGCTCAACCGCAAGTAGTCCACCGCGAAGTGGAGCGCATCCGTCTATACAAGAACGGTTGGCTATTCGGGCAAGGACACGCAACTCTAGCGCTCACACCCAACTCCAAGAGTATCTAATTGAGCACATTTGGGAAAACTTTGGCGGAGAAGATTAAATTATGTATTTTTTATTTTTTTAGAATTTTAATTATGTCTTTTTCTTTTTTTTTTAAGTTTTTGTAATGTTGTTTTAATTTTAATGAATTGTGTTTGTTTAAATTGAATTGGGTTGTAAAAAAAAATAAAAATGAAATTGAATGAATAGTAATTAAGGGACGGAATAAGGGACGGTTAAGGGACGGAGGAGCGTTGCAGTTTCTGTCCCTTAGTTAAGGGATGGAGGAAAAAAGGACAATGGGGCCTCAAATAGTGGTCAAATAGTAGTTAAGGGATGGATAGAGACAGCGCTTGGATGATCTTAAAGTAATATAGGAAATTAATACTAGTATATAATAAAGGAGAGAAAACAAGTAAATGAATAATGAATTCACAATGAAATAGGATAATGCAAATAGTGTTTGTATATAACTATATACTCCATTATAAAAGAATAGTTCAGTTTTAGTGGAATAATGAAAAATGTGGAATTTGTCAGCTTATTTATAGGGAACGCCACATATTTTTTGCCTTCACAGTGGAGGAGTATAAAATATAGTCCAAAATGCTCTTATTATTTTATTTTATCTTCACAACAGAATTACAGATAATGCACTATGTTATTGACTACTAATAATGGTAACGTCTGTGTTAATTTTGGTGTAGTAGTTTAAGTTCAATGAATTGATTTTGTGACGATTTTATCACGAGATTAGTATTAGGTGCAGGAAAACACAAATAATAATTGAAGAAGACGACAATGTTACACTTCTTTCGACTTAAATTCATGTTTCACTACTAAATTGTTTATACATTTTTTGTATCCCTTGTATAGTTGCAATGCATCTAGATGTTGCCATAATATTTGTAGATACTAATCAAATAGTACTACTACAAACTCTTTTATGTAGGAACTAGCTTAGGCACTTTATCATTCTCAAAGTCAGGATTAGACATATATCAATCTCTCCATATCGCAGATAAATATCAAAAGAAATCAACATACATGGCACGCGACCAATCTCATTGTAATAACATATGTGAAGCTAAAACCTCTAACTATGAGGAGCAATGATGCGAACCAGTGGCGGATCCATAATTTTTTGTTTGGGGTACGATAATTAATTATAGTCAGTTGGATTTTTAAATTATATTATAAGATAATTTATTTCAATTTTTTGAAGTTTTTATTCAAAATAAAAAGGATATAATTTTTTAATGAATTAGGAACTGAAAATATAAAAATTTAATACTTTAAATTAAAATACTGTACAAAGAAGTGAAAGAACAATGAGATGTGATTAAAAAAAAAGAGATAAATGTATTTGAAGAAAACTAATAAACGTAAAAAGAAACAAACTAAATGTATTAGAAATAGAAAAGCTATAAAAAGTTAAATATTGTAATTATAATGCATTATAGGGAAATAAATGCTTTAAGTAGTTAGAAATCGTATCCATCAAAGGATAAATAAATGCTGAAAATTGTTAAGCACATGATCCGTTAGGATAAATAAATGCTCAAAATCCAAGATCAAAGTATTATAAAAAAATACAAACACGCTACCCCCAAGACTTGGACCTGGATCTCAACATTGAATAAATGCAATCTCACTGTTGCGCCACTGATTATAATTGTATGTGGGTACAGTTGTACCCCTTTGTACTGAACTGATCCGCCACTTGTGCGAACTCAACTATCATGATATCGAAATCCAAGATGCTACGACGTTGATTAAAGAAGGGTCTTGAACAAGATTGTCATTCATGCTTGCTCCAAGACGACCATGTTAGAGTAATAGGTATTCTAACTTCACCTAGGAGTGCCACATAACTATGAGGGAGTGTAACATCTTCCGTCGGGAAGGGAGGATATCGGTAGGCGTAGTGGAAATCACTTCAGACAGGGGATAAGCTTCCCTGTCGGAGTCGCAATAGTTGATCTATTAGGAACCGAGGATGTCTGACCTGTCACCCCAAAATATTGTCACACAAAGATAACATTTCTCTAACGGAATTGTTCATAAAGCCTAATATCCTGAATCGTGACTGTATGTCCAAAAAAAAGGGACATATCACAATTTTAACTCTTTAAAATGAGATTGTGAAATAACACTAGTGCACCCCACTGCTACAAGAAAAGGAAATGAAAAATCCAAAATGAAAATTTCAAATCGAAAATAGAAAATAAAGTGGGGACTGATGATGGGATTTTTGCACACCAATTATTATCCTTTTGGGTATGAATTTATTTTTGCTATATGATGATGGGTTTGCTATATTAATATTGTGCTTGGGTAGGCCCAACAACAACACCCTTTAAAGCTGGCATTTAAACTTTGTTTTATTCATTATGCTTTTTGTTTTTCGAGTGAACAATAAAAAATAGCTTCTGTACTTTGGTATTCTCACTTTTACAAGGATAACAAAATATTAATTTATGTATTTGAAGTTTCTATACTCAGTATTATAGAATAGTACTTATAATATTGTTCAAGGTTCTTTTTCACTTTTTTGTGTTTTTTTAGGAAAATTCCATTTTTAACATAAGACTTTAAGTCATTTTAGAACTTAATACAATTAAGTCATTCTAGGTGGATGGGGAAATATAGCCGCAAACAAGAAAATAATTGTTCCTTTAATCATAACCCTACATTATTGATCCTTTATACGGAAACAAAAAAAAAATCATAATTTCAAATTCAGTATACATATAATTATTTGCATGAAGGGAAAATCTAGTCTATCATTAAATACATAAATTGATCTGAACCTCTCAATTTATCTTATGAAATTAACTTAATAAAACAATTTCACAGACAAATTCAGTCTACAAAGAAAAAAGTATATATTTTCTTTGTTTTCCTTCTCAACAAAAAAACACAAGCAAACAAATACTTGACCAACACATACACTTGTGTAGCTTTTAGCCTGCAAACCAGTCTCTCCAATAAACGAAATGGATGAAGCTTTAGTATATATATATATATATATATATATATATATATAGGATGTATTCATTTCCTTTTCTCATATATTCTTCTTTTTCCTTCTTAATCTCAACCTTTAATTTTATAAATCGGATGGCTGAAATTAATCACTGATTCCATTAAATTATAATACCTTAATAAACGATTAAGGGTAGATTTGGTACATGATTATTTGATAGTTATGGAAATCCCATGATTCTCTCATGGGAATATACGGCAGTTTTTTTCCAAAAAACACGTCGATGAAGGAAGGTAATGCTGCGGTGTATATGATTTCGAATCTCTATTTTTTTCCAAGGTTTCAATTATCACAATTCTCAAATCTTTGTTCAATTAATCCTCGGGAGTGTAAGGTTGTCTAATTGGCGTTGGATCTACAGCTTTCGTTTCTAATCAATGGAAGAAGGTAAATCTCGAAGCTTCACGATTCTGTTTTTATTGCGGATGTTTCTGTCTCAATTTGTAGCAGTTTGATTATCTGATTTTTAACCAGCAATAATTAAGTGTATTGTGTTGCCATGGTATAACATGAGCGCTTGCTCTGAAACCTTCCTCCATGGATTCGCTCTCGGCATGTCGAAGGTATTAGGTTGAAACGAGACATATAATGCACATCTAGATGAAGCATAATGAACTTATGATCATATGTAATGCATAATTCCCATCTGATCAGGAATGCCTCACGGGACATCAAAGAATATGCACAAGGATATGATGTACAAATGGTGTTGGATGACATGGCGAGGAAGAAGGAGATTTCCGAGGCTTACACCTATCACTACGAAGTTAACGAATCTGACCAGTTGGTTGCTTTGTTTTGGTGCGACGGTGTAATGAAGAGAAATTACCACATGTTTGGTGATACTGTGTCCTTCGACTCCACGTACAACACAAATCGGTTGAAACTGACTACTGTGTTATTTATGTTTACTATATGTATCTATTGTATATTATGTGCATTATTACTGGATGTTACTGCTTTACGCATTGCCGCAAGTTGCATTATGATATGTTTACGCTACTGAATACAATATATATAGTATGCATTATTAATTGATGTACATGCATTACGAATTACAATATGTTGCATTATGATATATTTTAGATTCTGACTGCAGGTAATTGTCATGTATGCAGGTACTGTATGATCTTCACTCCTTTCACTGGAAAGGATAATCCTATATATATATATATATATAGCCGTGATTTTTCATTCATTCATTCGAATGCTGCTTTGCGAATCGAATAATTGTATAATTGATCTCGAGAATTTTGAATTGCTTTATTGTTCATTGTTGTTAGGTGTTTTTCGAATTGAGGATGAATCGATTGTATCCATATAATGCACCAAATTGTAGCGAGTAATGCATATTATTGACTGTATAATGCAAATTATGTGAACTGCAATGCATACGAATAAGATGTACCGTGATACGATGTTTGGCACATGTTTCTTGTTTCCCCCCAGGGTTTAATAACAGTTTATGTATGACAACATATGGTATTGAGTAATGGATATATTTGACTATATAATGATCAAAATCTGAACTGCAATGCATACGAATAAAATTTACCGTGTTTCGTTGTTTGGCACACGGTTCTTGTTTCCCCCAAGGGTTTAATAAGATTAGGGGCTAGGGTATAGTACGTACACATTAATTACAAATTGTAAAACAATTCGAATAATGCACCAAATTGTAGCGAGTAATGCATATTATTAACTGTATAATGCAAATTATGTGAACTGCAATGCATACGAATAAGATTTACCGTGTTTCGTTGTTTGGCACACGGTTCTTGTTTCCCCCTAGGGTTTAATAAGATTAGGGGCTAGGGTATAGTACGTACACATTAATTACAAATTGTAAAACAATTCGAATAATGCACCAAATTGTAGCGAATAATGCATATTATTGATTGTATAATGCAAATTATGTGAACTGCAATGCATACGAATAAGATTTACCGTGTTTCGTTGTTTGGCACACGGTTCTTGTTTCCCCCGAGGGTTTAATAAGATTAGGGGCTAGGGTATAGTACGTACACATTAATTACAAATTGTAAAACAATTCGAATAATGCACCAAATTGTAGCGAGTAATGCATATTATTGTGTGTATAATGCAAATTATGTGAACTGCAATGCATACGAATAAGATGTACCGTGATACGATGCTTGGCACACGTTTCTTGTTTCCCCCCAGGGTTTAATAAGATTAGGGGCTAGGGTATAGTACGTACATATAGCAACATCTTGTGTCTTGCACTAGGTCATGTTTTTGTTATTGTTATTGGAACTTTATATCTGTCATAATGCAACGTTTGATTTTTATTTAAACAAGTCAACTTTGTATCAGTTGTGTTCTGATGAATTATTTTGTTTGTTCCCAATTTTTTTTTCTAGGTCATAATGCAACGTTTTAGTAAAATAATGCACTAAAATGTCTATTGCAGAATTGATATCCGATTTTAATATTCCATGGACCCCTGAATTCTGGCAAAACGATTAAATTAGAAAATTCACTTATTGGAATAAATAATGCAGCCCGTTGATACGTCTTATTCAATACAAAATTTTAAATAATGATAATTTCTTGGTAAGTAATGCAACGTTTTAATCAAATAATGCACTAATTTATCTAATGTTGAATTTATATCCAGTTGAAATAAACCATGCACCCCTGAACAACGTTTATATCCACTTTAAATTTATCATGCATACTTCTTATAATGCATAATTAACTGTAACTAATGACGATATAATTACACATAATGCTCAGACTTTGCATATACACAATTATTATCGTAACGAACACTACATTGCAAATAATGACAGTCGATAAAGGAGTAATGCACAGATTGTAAAACACAATGCACAATCTATAATGCTGAATACGGACAATTTACCCAAATCTAAATCATTAGCTAATATCCAAACGCACTTATTAAGTTGCGAAAAAGTACAGTTTTAAATTGAAACATCTATCCGAATATCAGTTTACCCATTAACCAAGATCTCCCTATAGCCGAACCAAAACTCACTCCAAACCACAATTCTCGTCAACTGGAATAACATCGTCAACTGCATCGTCAATGTCTGATCTTAGCCGCTTCTCTGATATAGAACAAACAAAGTAAAACATCAAAACATTATCAATAAATCAGAATAAATAATGCTGCTAACTTTTTACAGATTAATGCATCTATCATATGAAATAATGCATAATACAACCTCATAATGCATTAAAAATTACTCATAATGCATTGTCTAAACACAAAAATGCACATGTGTTACACAAAAAATGTATTAAACAATATAAATAATACCACTCATATAATGCACACAATACTACAAAAAAATGCACTATTACTGATTCACAATGCAGTACCAACACAACATAATAAAAAAACTTTCATACTAACTGGGCAGCTATTACAACAAACCCAATACCCTTAGTAATGCATAATTTAGTAAACATAATGCATAAATTATGTTCCATAATGCACAGTCTATACTAAAAAATGCACATATGTACTCTTTCCTGAGTTTAGTCACTAAAACACACAACACCCTACATATTGCATAATTTACTGCACATAATGAATACCACTCATCCTGACTGGGTAAATATTAGTACACACCCAATACGCTTAGTAATGCATAATTTAGTAAACATAATGCATACATCATGTTCAATAATGCACAGTACAAACTAAAAAATGCACATATATTTACTATTTACTGATTGTAGTCACTAAAACACACAACATCATACATATTGAATACTTTTCTGCACATAATGACGGTTTCAGTATAGACATAATGCACTAATCAAACCATATAATATATAAAAGTAACAAATCATCAATCAGATTCCTCTGTAAAAATCTGAGGCAACAAACCAATACAACCAATGACCAATGTTAAAAGCAACATAATGCATACATAATGATACATAATGCACTGTCAGGCCTAAAAAATGCACACGGAATTCTTCCATAATGCATTCTGCAACACACTACCTACTCTACATAATGCACAATTCAAAACATTCAATGAATATCCAACCATATACATAATGCACTAATCCTAATAAACAATACATGTATATACTCTTGAGCACTGGACATCACAATACCCCTAAAATGCTAGTTGTACAGCACGTAATTAAACTAGACATCTAAATAAGGCTATTCGCATTCATACTACTGAAATGCACAACCAACGAGTGCAATTTACCTACTTCCTGCGATGCTTGCGCGCGGGGACGACCTCTTTTTGTCATTTTTGATCTGGAATAAACCGAAATAAATAAGATACTTGCACCGAGACGTGGTAAACCCAACACAATGTCGCGGACTCATAATCAGAGAAAACCCTAGACGATTACCTGGGTAAAAACGATATCCTAAAGTCTAGGCATACGCTTAGTTGACTAATTTCATAATGCATACCTGCTCGATTTGTTGAATATGGCGTGCAAACACGACAACGCCGGTCGATTTTGTGGCAGCGGTAACTGCGGTGGAGTGGAATCGGCGCAAATCGGTGGCGGAGGCTGTGGAATTCGAAATGTGGCGGATGTAAGTAGGGTTGAGAGAGGGGAAGGAGTGGGAGAGTTGAGGAGTCGGCTGGAGTAAATGGGAGAAAACTGAAGAGTGGAAGATTGCAAATCCCGTGACCTCCGCACATCCCAAAACAAAAGGCGGTTCCAATTTAGGGATTTTACTAAATTACCCCCATAATGCACAACGAAAGGAGCTATAATGCAACGCGGAAATAATTAATAAGGATTAACGTGGTCCGTTGATTGGATGGATCTAATGGCTATTATTAAAAAGAGAAAAGGATCTTAGAGTGGAAAAGGAGAATAGTGCAACCCTATATATATATATATATATATATATATATATATATATATATATATATATATATATATATTTGTACTTTGACCATATTTGATAAAAATAAATCAATTTTTTAGCGTGTAGTTAATTTCCCGCAATATTTAATTCTACCAAAATTACAAACATAGAAATTACTACTCCCTCCGTTCCACAGTATTAAAGGCATTTTATTTTGAGCACTCGTTTTAAAAAAATGATAATAAATGATTAAAGTAGAGAAAGAGTAAAGTAGGATAGAGAATAAGGTAGAGAAGAGTATCTACCATATTATCTATCTTACTTTACTATTTATCTACTTTAACCATTTATTATTATTTTTTTCAAAATGAGTGTTCAAAATTAAATGTATCTATTACTGTGGAACGGAGGGAATACTTTATGGGAATAGTATATGATATTTAGAGGAAAGTTTTAAATTTTTTATAAAAATAAAAATAATAAAATTTAAATTCAGGTTTGGATCCAGCCCGTGCGCACGCAATGCCGGGCTGGACCACACCTGAGCACGGCCCCAGGCCCCTCCACCGGCCAAAGTGTGTCCTGTCCCAGCCTCCCCCACCTACAATGCCTGCAGGCCTGAGCCGGAACCCAAGTGCGGTCCGTAATGGTGCGCTGTGGATGCTGGTAATACTAATTTATAAAGTCTAGCTTAACTAAGTCCAATCATATTAACATATATACTAAACACATCTGCATTTAATTTAGTAACGCGGCGCAGATTAGAATAAAAAGTTTCTTTCGATAATCAATCATTCATTGATAGCCGGAGATTAGTAGTAGTATTAAAGTTGACGAATTTACAAGTTGATCGACATATAAATTGACTAATTAAATTAGCGTGTATCATAATTTATAAATCACACGAGTATTATATTTTCTCATTTCCCGAAAATGATTAGGAGACGTAGAGAAAAAGAAAAGAAATCTAGTAAATTAAGGATGTATAAATAATAGGATTACTCGAAAAAAATGGTGTATAATAATGAAAGTGGTAACCAAATTTGCAAGTTCAATTGAATATAGGCGGTAGAAACAACTCAATTATGGAACCCATATTTATTGCGTAACGCTAATACGCTATCATATCTTGACAAAAATTCAGATAAACTATTATGACATTAATATTTAATTAATTAATCGAATCTGAAGCATATTTCTCCCCAACATCTAATTGCATTCTTTTCAAAAAAACTACAATATTACTTGGTAATTAATACTTTTATTAACATTTGAAACCATGTGTATAATTATTAAAGTGCGGGGCCCATTTAATCTCAAGAGAAACAAAAACATAATTATGATGTTTACACACATCCTAAATTTGTTGGATAAAAGTAGATATATTTCCAATGAGTCGTAATCATATTAGTATTTAGACATATCACTCTCATTCCATCGAAGAATCAGTAGGGGCTTATTTTATTCAACCACGAACATGTCTAAAATTAAATTGTTATGAATCGCTTGAATTGTTATGCATAAGTAACTATTGCATCATACCAAAATATAGCTAAATAGTAATATATCCAAGTAACAATTGAAGATTAAAAACGCGTATTTTTGTGAAAAAAGTTATGAATTATTGCATAGATTCTTCATTGAATCGCTATTGTAGTTTTTTTTCGGCGGATAAAATACACGTACAAGAACAATATATTATTGTACCAATAGTATAATATATATTAACAAAATGCAAATGCTAAAATCTTACCTTATTATCTAATTATCTGCCATGTATATATGTTGCATGTAAAAGAATACTACTCCTACAAAAAAGTGTAATGTCAAATGATCATTGAGGTGAACTATGTAAATAAAAATAACCCACCAAACTAGAGGGCTTTCATTTAAAACAAGAGTAATGAGAGTTATATATATAGGTGGGAAAATTTAAGCAAACTTTATAAGACCATCCACAGTGGGGCGGACGAATCTGCCACTGTAGCCATGAGGACGATATCCGATGCATCGTCCACGGACGATGGCGTCGGGACACGCATCGTCCGCGGTATCGTCCGCCCCATTGCGGGTCACGCGGACGATAGCGCGGACGATGCAACGCGTTTCCTTTTTTTATTATTTTTTTCGAAATTTTTATCTATTTAAACCCCATTTCTCTTCCATTTCTCACACCAATAATTCTCCCTCATCTCTCACTTTCCCCACACACCAATATTTCACTCTCAATCTTTCTCACTAAAAAAATGAGACCCGGCGATGACTGGAGTACCTCGGAGGGCTTTACTCGGGCTTTATTCGATTGCGTTCATGAGGCTGCGGCGGAATGCTTGGCCGAAATGGAGCGCGAATCGGCGGAGCAGGCCCAGGCGGTGCAGATCCCATGTCCGATTCGACGTCGGATGTTTGTCCGCCGAGAGCACGACGTAGCTCACCAACGTCTATTCGCAGACTATTTTGACGAGCAACCACGGTGCGGCCCGACGATTTTTCACCGCCGTTTTAGAATGCGGCGAGATCTTTTTCTCAGCATTATCCAAACGTTAGAAGCACGTGATGAATACTTCCAATATCGGGAAGATGGCATCGGCAGACCCGGACTTACGCAGTTGCAGAAGTGCACGGTTGCGCTCCGGCAGTTGGCCTACGGCACCACGGCGGACATGTTCGACGAGTACCTTTACGTCGGGGAGACAAATGGCCGCGAGTGCCTGAAGAATTTTTGTAGGGGAGTTGTGGAGGCTTATAGCAACACCTATTTGCGAAAGCCGACTACCGAGGATTGCCAGACCCTGATGCACGAGACGACGCATGACTTTCCTCGAATGCTAGGGAACATCGATTGTATGCACTGGAAGTGGAAGAATTGTCCGACAGCTTGGAGAGACCAATTTACCAGTGGATACAAGGGCAGCCACCCGGCGATGATCCTCGAAGCCGTCGCTGACCATCGGCTCTGGACCTGGCATGCTTACTTCGGTGTAGCGGGGTCGAACAACGACATCAACATCCTCAACTCATCCAACCTCTTCACCGAACAATGCAATGGCAACGGCCCGGCCATCGACTTCACTGCCAAGGGACGCCAATATCATATGGGGTACTACTTGGCCGATGGCATATACCCGAGGTGGTCTATTTTATTGAAGACGATCAGCTGCCCAATGGGTGATAAGAGAGTTTTATTCGCGCAAAAGCAGGAGGCTGCGCGGAAGGATGTGGAGCTGGCATTTGGTGTGCTCCAAGCGCGGTGGGCAATAGTGAAGGGTCCGGCGCGGTTCTGGTACAAGGACATCATCACCGATGTCATGTGTGCGTGCATCATCTTGCATAACATGATAGTCGAACACGAAGGTGGAAGAGTCACCGATTGGGGCGATGATGAAAGTGGATCTAGCTCCAGCACGGCGGCCCCGCCCCACGTTCGAGGATTACCGATGGGCTTCAATGAGGTTCTATCTAGACAGACCTCAATGTGCAACCAACAAGACCATGCTCAACTCATGAACGACATGATTGAAGAAGTTTGGGACCGTAACCGCCGTTGAGAATTTGTAGTTTTTTTATTTCGTAGTGTAATGTTTGAATTTTAATGAAAAGAAGTTTTTTTCCAATTTTGTAGTATTTTAAATATTCAAAGAAATAAAATGCTTAGGGCGGACTATAGAGCGGCCTATAGGGCATCTCACTGCAGGTGGAAAGATAGGAGGATGAATTGCTGATGTGACGGAGCATAGGGCGGACTATAAGGCGCCTACACCGTGGATGCCGTGACAATGACAGTAAAAGCATCCACTACGCGTCCCGCGTTCCGTCCCGGAGGGACGGTTCCGCCGCGGGACGCGTTGCAACGGTCGTCCCGTCCCGTAGCCCGTATCCGCGAGACAAGGGACGCGCCGGCCCGTCACGCGCCCGGGTGACGTGGCGCGCCCCCGATGCATGCGTGACGCCCACTCGCTGGCCCGCGAGTGGGCGTCGTCACGGATGACACAATAAATCAATTTTTTTTAAAAAAATCAAATTTAAAAAAAATACTTTTTATTTATAAAAATTGTTTTTATATTTAAAAACAATTTTTACAAATAATTAAATACAAGAAATTCGTAATAGCCCACATATATTTGATGGGCTTGCGAATTTATGAAACTCATTCTTGGTTGCTTCTCTTTTATAGAGACAACCTTGAATGTTTTATGTTCCACTTTTGATGTGGGACAAAGTCATTCTTGGTTGCTTCTCTTTTATTGAGACAACCTTGAATGTTTTATGTTCCACTTTCGATGTAGGATAAAATCATTCTTGGTTGTTCTTCTTTTATAGAGACAACCTTGAATGTTTTATGTTCCACTTTCGATGTGGGACAAAATCATTGTTGGTTGTTTCTCTTTTATAGAGACATCCAAGAATGATTTTGTCCCACATCGAAAGTGAAACATAAAACATTCAAGGATGTTCATATAAATTGTATTTTAAATTATGTCATTTTTATTTTTTTAAGATTTTAATTATGTTTTTTTTTTAAATTTTAAGTTGTATTTTTATTTTATGTTGTAATATTGTTTTAATTTTAATAAATTGTGTTTGTTTAAATTGAATTGGGTTGGAAAAAAAATAAAAAATGAAATTGAATGAATAGTAATTAAGGGACGGAATAAGGGACGGTTAAGTGACGGAGCGTTGCAGGTTCCGTCCCTTAGTTAAGGGATGGAGGAAAAAAGGACAGTGGGGCCCTCAAATAGTAGTCAAATAGTAATTAAAGGACGGTATAGAGACAGCGTAGTGGATGGTCTAATAATTTTGGGAAGAAAATTAAAGTGTAAACAGTCAAATGTGACAATATGCTTTAAAAAGGCTTTTGTTGGATTGACAGCTTTGTAACTTTAGTCGCTGTCGGGTGCGCACACAAATGGAGTATTTATTTTACATAAATATGAATATAACTCCTATACTAGTAGTAGTACTATAAAAGAAACACCGCTCTAAATTTTGCTTATTGTTATTGCATACGTATATCCTTTTATTTTATCATAGTAATTATTTTTGCCAATCCATCCAAAAGTTGAGATCTGGCTAGCAATAATGAGAGTTAATATTCGGATTCAAAATTTATATAGCGAGATATTTGTATTTTTGCTAGTGTTTGGTTTTATTTGAGATTTTGAGTATAGACACGAAATTGTATCATGATGGTGATGGTAATTTGGCAATACTATGTGACATAAAATGCCTCTTTAATTTAGATACAAGGTTGCAAAGATATGGACTTTTTTAAAGAATAAATAAATAAATATACATTTAAAATTGGTACTTTTACTCTCTGAAAAAATAATTGTACTTTTACCCTTTCTATTATTGAAAATGTACTGAATATTTGATCTCCAAAATAAGCATATGTAGGAAAATGAATGTATGGCTAAAAGTGCATATTAGACTCAAAAATACAAACTTTGATTATTGCCCTATATATGGCGATAAATTTTTTAGTAGTTTGACGTTAACTGGAATTGACTTCACTTCAAATATGTGTAACATTAAATAATCATTCAAATAAATTTCTTGAATTTAATCAAGTCATTTCAAGTTTTGAATGTTGAATAGGCACTGGTTTATGTATCCTCCTATCAATTGGTTCAAATTCAATAAAATTATAATATCAATGAAATATCTATTAAAATTTTATAGGAGATTTTCCGTTTCTCCACAGGTTCTACACTTAATTTAGATATAAAAAATAAAAAATACTACTACTATATAATTATGCATTTTTACAATAGAGTGAACTTTAAATTTGGTCTCTGCAAAATGGGGTTTGCACATTTTTGGTCCTTTAACTTGAAAAAATTATCACCGCATGTGCTTGGAAAATCGTTACTCACATTTGAAGTCCTTCTCCACTTATTTTTTTTCCCATTCTGCCCCCAATTTTTTAAAGGCATACTTCATCTTTTTTTTGATATTTTATAAATTAAAATTCCAACATTATACTATATATTTTAAATTTTAATTTATTAAAAATACCACGTGCATATAAATGGATAATAAATGAAAACTACGCATTACATTTTTCAGAATATATATACTAAATATATTTATACAACTAAAATATATTTAATACCCATAAAAGTAAATTTCTAAAAATGAAATGTGTATTTTTTTTACTTACTACTATGTATATGTATATTTTTATTTTCATATAAATGAAAAGTAATGTTAGATTTGAATCCCTAAAATATAGAATTTAAATTAAGTATGTTTCAAAAAGATTTTTAAGGGCAAAATGCGAAAAAATAATTAGTAAAGAACCTAAAATGTGATTAATAATTTTTCGGGGACTTGTCATCTAATATTTTTGCAAGTTAAGAGATCTAAAATGTGCAAACCTCAATTTTTTGGGGACCAATTTCAAAATTTATCCTCTACAATATTACTAGACTACTGAGTATCCAATTAGATTTAAAACAAATAAAAAGCGAGATCCGTATGTGAAGCATATGAATGGATCAAATTAAAGAATCAATTGCATACTGAGATTTGATAGGCCTACTTAAAATTTTGTCACATCCCACGTTATAGACTCGTGATTTGGCACCTATAAAAGTCGACATTGAAAAATGGGAAACGACATTAATTTCAGCCCACAACTCTTTGACTCACAATAATGTTAGATTTGTATCCCTAAAATTTTCGATTGCTTTCTATTTCAATAAACACTCATTTCACAAATGCAAAGTTTCTTCCCAACCAAATACAAACAGTAGTACTATGTCACAGCTCTCGCTATCTAAACCCTCTTCACAATTGGCCTATATTATCACCTCATCAATTTCAATTAGTTAGCTATAATCAACTAGAGAACAACATATTTTTTCGTATCAACAAAAGAAAAAAGTTATACATAATCTGGCAAAAATATACAGTTACCATTCTAGGACTTGAAAAAATGGATTGGTATCAACATACACACGAAGACCCACCAAGAACTCAATTACGTTCCTCAAACAAGCGTGAAACACCCGAGCTGCTCTACTGAACCGATTAGAGAGTCGAGCGGCCACCAATGGATTCTCAAGATACTACAGAGCAGGCAGCAAATGTCCTTGAGTATACATTCTGAATTGCGTTCCTCCACCAACGGAAGGAAAATGGAAGCGCAAGTTTAACTACCGTTGCATTTTATCCTTTTACCGTGTTTCTGATCCCCAAGCTCCATTTGTTTCGTTCGTTGCCAGAATTTGGACCACCAAGGTTTGCTCACTATGAAAGTGAGAACAAATGAAAATAGAATGACAGAAGTAGCACTCATAGAAGGCAACTTTGATAGGGTCTTTGTGTACATCATTGGTGTTGATGTATCGATGCAGATTGATGCGAATCTTTCCCCGGGTTGCCTTCTCCTATGAAGTGGAAACATATTAAAGTGCAAGAATCTAATCTAACATAAAGGTTGAGATAAGGACGCAAGAAATAACGATAATATAATGAAGGATATTCATAAATTATAGTTTCAATAAGCCATCAAGCCTAATAAAGTCTAAACAAAGTAAAAAAAGACTCAACAACTTCAAAGTCACTACTGTCTGCAACTTTCTGATAAGATTATGAATATTATTATATCAAAAAATTAACTGCTTAAATTCACATGTCGCCAAATATCTGGACAACGAGGACCACTTTCTCAAACTATAGAGTTCAAATGACCATGTAAGAAAAGAAATGTAAATGTACACATGATGCCTATACATGCATAAAACTAAAGCAAAAAAAGCAGCACAAAAAACTGGATGCAACATACCATAGCATATCCTTTATCGATTTCCACCAATGCGTTTCACTTTTGCTTCTGACGTCTGAAGTTCGGTCTGTCACATCTTTAACATAAATTCAAGGATAGTGAAAAAGTTACAAACCAATAATTGGACAAGATATAATTTGAAAGCTACTAGACAGTTCAAAAGAAAACCTTCTCTATTGTCATGGAGAACACCATCAGTATTCCTAAGAGAAGCCAACCTTTGAACCAGTTCTCGTTCTGCATCACTAAAGAAAGTTGTGGAAGCACATCAGACAAAAAAAATCTTACAATGGTTAGCATTAAATGGAATGAAGTCATGTTTGTGTTAGTATGTGTTATAGCAACATAATGGAAGAGATCATTGTCAACTTGGATTCCTGAAAAGAAACACACCATCAAAGGTCCTTGAAACTTTGTAGTTCAAATTTCAATATAAGATACTGTAAATTGCATAATGTTGACCTGAAATCAGAAGTTAAATTGAATGGTAAATTCTTTGGTGGAGGACAACTGGACAAGGCTAGGGATTTTATTTCAAATGGTTATTCTTTCTATGGAGAGGTCTGGTTGTGCATGACGCAAAAGCAGCGTACCAAATTACCAATAAATTGAGATTTCAATTAGTAGATTGACACTCTACTGCAGTCAATCAAAAGCTTGCCTCTATTCTACAACACCCATGGATGTCTCAGAGTTTAAAACAAGGTCTAGTTACACAACAGATAGCTTGGCTAGACACAAAGAAAATCAATCTATCTCCAAGAAACAGACATAGTTGTATGGACCCCAAGTACTCTCTTTTGGATTCAGGGAACAACTCTCAGAGCTATTTTTCCTTATAGAAGATACAGGGGTGAAACAATCAATCTATTGATATTGGAAGACCCAGCAGATTCTTCCGTGGTATCATTTCTGGGTCTAATGGAATTCATAGGTATAGGAAAGCCTAAGGCATATATTTTCTTTTGACCATATTAAGGTTGCTATTATGATATATTAATGTAAGGGAGGGAATGAATTCAAGAGCATCGCTTCTACACCTCAAAACTTCTTAACAAAAACAAATGAAATCTCTATAAATGGAAGCCACATAAATTTAACTAATATAAAGAGATCAGATCTCCCTCCCCCCAATAAAATATAAAGCGTCTATTCAAATTTAGTTGGATGCAAACCTTATATGCTTTGGGATCTGAACATCCACAGTGAAATAGTGATCACCCCGTACAGAAGGTTTTCTTATATTTGGCACGCCCATGTACGGCAGCCTTAATTTTTGTCCTGGCTGAGTCCCGGGGGGAATCTGAAGATCCTTTATACCTTCAACAGTATCAACCTGCAGTTTGAATGGGAAGATTTTCTTAGTTCAGTACAATGCAGTTTATCTTGACTCTAGCATAATTCACCTGATCGTTGCTTTGTATCATAAAGATCAAGAGAAATGTATTTTACAAGTTGTCAGTTTAATATACTAAAACCCTTTTTTTATTCATACATGATAACATACTTAACTCATTTAGAAGAGAGGGGAACCAGGCAGACAGAATCACGCAGAAGCTTTCATGTAAAGCGATTACAAAGAATAAAGATGATAGTATACCAGTAAGAGGTTGGACAAATTTTAGAGTCACCTTGTTTAGCTTAGTTTATTTTTCTTTTTGTAGCCAAAGAAATGAAAATATTGATTGCACAACAATGGAGAACTCTGAAAGGCTGTACCTTTTTAAGAACCCCAAGGATTGCTTCTGTATAGTCAACATCCACTCTTGAGTATAGATTCATACCATCTCTCTGAATTCCTTGTTTCTCATCAATATGGAGGACAAGATATAAATCACCCGCTATACCCCTGTATGTACATAAATACCAGGCACGAAAACATTTTAAAATATATTTACAAGTTCAACAGACCATTACAGAATTTTACATTACATGTGCTGCCAAAAGATATTTTTAGGGTACAGAAGATAATATTTAATTAGCCGTTAGAGTGCTGCTCGCCAACAATACATTACCCACATCTCCATTAAACAGGAAGTTGTAGGAGTGCTGCCCCTTAGCCAAATAAAGTTAAACAGATATCAACACAACTAACAAGAGCCCATGTTATTCTTTGCTATTTAGGCAAAAAACTTTCACCTAACAGCAAAGAGAAATTACTACCCTGTATGTCATTCATTTCCAAACCACAACTGCCTCTTAAGTTTACGATTTTCTGTTCATGATGTCAATCAAGCAGATTGCTTGGTACCACAAACTACATCCAGAACACTGCAATCAGAACTGTTGGTGCATGAAGGAACAAGAATGCAGCTAACTACTCGACTACAAGCGCCAAATATACCTGACAATATGA
>NW_024598615.1:0-33338 GCF_004379255.2 Salvia splendens
ACACTTCAAGTGGTGGTGGTTGCGGTGGCCGATCCGAGCCACAACGAGGAGGTTGCAAGCCAGTTTGCGGGAGTTGATGCAGGGGGCTTGAGCTCTAGTGGGGGACGTCGTCCGATCGGTGTGAAGGCGGCAAAGGCGGCTAGAGCTAGAGGCACGGGATGAGGTGAACCAAGCCAGACGCCCCCCTCCTAACAACGAATGACCGTTTAACGGGACTGTGGTTCGCGGCAAAAACGGCTGACGCTTCTCATATGACGCCGATCCAATTTCGAGCACACTGCCAAATAATTGAGCTTCTTAAGACTCAATTGGGACTCCCCTGATGCCGACTCGTCGTTTGCGCAACAACCCCACAGGCGTCGACAAAGTAATTTTTTAAAATTTTTATTATCTTATTTTTAAATTTTTATAATTTAAATTATATATTTTTAGTTTCTAAGATTTTAATTATGTATTTTAACCATGAAACTTTTAATTTTTAAGATTTTTATTTGTAACTTTTGATTTTTTTAATTATGTTTTTAAATAAATATTTTATAATTAAATGTATTTTTAAATTAAAGAAATTATATAATGAATAGTTAAAAGAAAGATAGTTAAGAGATGGAGGGTTGCAAAAGATGTCTTGTAATTAAGAGAAGTAAAAGTGATGGGGTGAAGTAAAAGATAGTGTCAAGCCCATAAATTATGAAGAGAAGAGAAGAGATGTACGTGTAGGAGAAGTCTCTTGAATTTTAAGTGGCACAATCATTAATCTTCTTCAATTTTCATTCTACATTCCACTCGATCCTAACTATCAACTTTCAAGTTCCACCTCGACTCATTATTCCGTCGCCCATCATCTGACACTGCTGTCTTACCACCGCCAAAGCCAATCAAAACAAAATTAAGAATTAACACATCAAAATCTCAATATATTTACCATTTTAATAAAGATTTATGTATGGTATATGATTTTTAATTTTCATAAAGAATGAAAATTAATTATGCTCAATGCTAAAATAATGATACGCACATACGCTTTAATTCAAATTGATTGATTTAATTTTGATTTATCTTTGATTATGTTGTAATTGATCGAAATGAAAGATTTCTCTCCAACTATGATGGACGAAGTTTATGAAAGTTTGTAAATTTTATATGATTCTAAACTTAGAAGAATAAAAAAGTGTCTAAATATAGAATTATTATATAGAGGAAATTTTGATTAAAAGATATTATTTTAAAAAGTTTTTATGCCCGAATAGCGCAATAGGTTAGTCCGAAACCCGGCGAATTTGGATTAGGGTTGAAAATTTATGTTCCGAAAAATCCATAACCCGAATAGCCTGCATCCAAATAGCCCAATAACCTAAGTGGGTTGCCTAAACCCGAACGGGTTAGCCCGAGATATGGTTTAATACTTTAATTTCTAATCATGTCATTTTTAACGGTGACGCTGCATTAGTTTGATGGATGAGTGCTGTCAGATGCGTCCTCACGAAATTCCGGCCTCCGCCGCCTCTACTTCTTTCGTGGTGCCGTTCCTCAACCTCATCCCTCCACATTTCACCTCACACCTCCAAAGACACATTATCTTCCTTCACAGATGCGAACCTCATCGAACTGATCAATTCTTGCAGCAGACAAGGCAATATCCGCCTGGGTTCTCACCTCCACGCTTACCTCATCAAGAACCCTCCATCTTTTGATGTCGGAGCTCCACTCACTCGTCGAAACACTCAGCTCATCTACAACTGTTTACTCCATATGTACTGCAAATGCGGACAACTTAGTGATGCAGTCCACCTGTTCGACGAAATGCCGCTTAGAGACACTGTCTCGTGGAACTCGCTCATTTCGGGTTTCCTTAAAGTGGGAAACTTGGAAACCGGATTCGGATATTTCAAATTGTTGCTGGGCTCTACTGAATACATGTTTGATCACGCGAGTTTAACTTCGGTGCTATCGGCTTGTGGTGGAAAGGAGTTGCTTGCCATTGTGAAGAGGCTACACGCATTGGCGATTCTAAGTGGTTATCACAGGGATGTAACAGTCGGAAATGCCCTAACCACTTCGTATTTCAGATGTTTGTCGCTGGAGTTGGGGATGTGCGTTTTTTATGAGATGGCGGAGAGGAATGTTGTCTCTTGGACGGCTGCTATTTCGGGAATGGCGCAGAATGAGTATTATGCTGGGAGCTTGAACCTGTTCGTGGAAATGTACCACAGTTCAATTTCTCCCAATGGTTTGACGTATTTGGCTGCACTGACGGCCTGCTCTGGACTGTTGGCGCTCAAGGAAGGTGCTCAGATTCATGGTGTGGTTTGTAAGATGGGGTATCAATCGAATTTGTGCATCGAGAGTGCATTGATGGATGTGTATTCAAAATGTGGTTGTGTGGAGGAGGCGTGGCGGATATTTGAGTCTGCTGAGGTTCTTGATGAGGTGTCTATGACTGTTATACTTGCTGGTTTTGCACAGAATGGATACGGGGAGGAGGCTATACGGTTGTTTGTGAAGATGGTGAAGGCGGGAGCCTATCTCGATCCCAACATGATTTCAGCCATTCTTGGGGTGTTTGGCATTGGTGCTTCTCAGGGTCTAGGCATGCAGATTCACTCTATGGTGACCAAGAAGGGTTCTGCTTCGAATGTCTTTGTTAGCAATGGCTTAATCAACATGTATTCCAAATGTGGGGAGTTGGAAGGATCAGTTAAGGTTTTTGAGGGCATGGTTAAGAAGAATCAAGTGTCGTGGAACTCCATGATTGCAGCTTTTGCTCGCCATGGTGATGGGTTGAGAGCGCTCGAGTTATACGAACAGATGAAGTTAGCCGGTGTGGAACCAACAGATGTTACATTTCTGTCCTTGCTTCATGCTTGTAGTCATGTTGGGTTCCTGCACAAGGGCATGGAGTTGTTACAATCCATGGAGATGACGTATGGAATGAGGCCGAGAGTGGAGCATTACGCTTGTGTAGTAGACATGCTCGGCAGAGCAGGGATGTTTAGAGAAGCCAAGAGTTTCATAGAGGGGTTGCGGGTGAAACCAGACGCACTTGTTTGGCAAGCATTGCTCGGCTCTTGCAGCATCCATGGCAATGTTGACGTGGGGAATTATGCAGCCGAGCAGCTGGCTCAAGCGGCACCTGATAGTCCAGTGCTGTTTGTCTCCATGGCCAACATCTACTCTTCTAGAGGGTTGTGGAAGGAACGAGCAAGAACAATAAAGAAGATGAACGAGATAGGAGTTGCGAAAGACACAGGTGCTAGTTGGATTGAGGTTAATAAGAAGATTCACAGTTTTGTTGTTGCTGATCGAATCCATCAACAAGGCGACGATATTTACGCTGTGCTGACGCTGTTGTTTAGACACATGAGAGATGATGGCCTCTCCACCACTGACCTAAATTGCTCAAGCTCCATTGCACATTTTCCATATTATTGGATGGTTTGTTGTGCATGAAGATGATGAGTTTTGATGCTTGCTGAGTTGATTTTTGGAGTTTGAATATAGAGCTTTTGATATATTTTGAAGGAAGAATGCAATTTGTTGATCTTTTTGGCTAAAGTGAATGTGACGACAATGACTAAATTATTTTCTGCATTAACATTGTAATTTGTGATATTCATCAATCTTCATAAAGAAAGACTCATTTTGTAAAAAATTCAAATTCATGTAGATAATGCTAATAGACTCGACCAATCAATGATACTACTAGTACTATAATTTAGTGCATGCTTCAAAAAATTTCGCAGTTTTATAGTACATCGATAAAATAAAGTAGATTTTTCAAGATTCATCCTTGCAAAACTAATTTAGGAGTTTACATATCTAAACGTTTAGTGTAACAAATAACGAGGATTTCCATTTAATTCTGACTTCCATTTCGCAACAATTTGTATCTTATTTCCAGTAGTGACCATTATTTTGAATAAGAATACATATATTGCAGATAATCTGTACGCATATGGAAAGAAGTTAATGTAGTATCTAAATATTTTGACCTAACAATTAATTTAGAGTATTGGTAATTTGGTATTTTAGTAACTATACTAACTAAAAATGTTTAAGCACAGAATGGTTATTAACGCTGCAACCCGACCCGGCCCAATAAGCTGGCGTTTTCTAACTAGCCGTTATAGTCCAATGGATCCTCTCAATTTCAAAATTTTTTGTTTTCAAATTCTAAAGAACACCACCCTTTTCCGACCGTTTCAATCTCTCTTCCACCATTCCTCTCTCTCTCTCTCAATCATTCTTTGTGTTCTACCTCTTCGATCTCTACTCGTTTTCACAAACTGAGACGTTTACTCTGACTGCAATCATGGACGGTATACTCTCTTTTCCACACTCACGCGCGCATACACATTTAATTCTCTCTCTCTCTCTCTGTTTTTTGTTTGTTTGTTCATCGGATAATTCTTTGTTTTTACAGATCGAGCTCTGGAAACCCTTTGTTCGAGTTTTAATCAGTGTATTACTCTATCCCCTAGTAATGCTGGTCAGTTTGAAATTCTTTCTTGCATAACTGTTTATACATACATCTGGAATTAAGTAGTGAATTTGAATTTGACTCTGATAGGGTTTCATTTTAAATTATTTTCAGATCAATCGATTGAGACACCACAGGAATATTCAGGTATTCTGCTTTTTTTTTCGTTCTCTTCTCTTTTTCTCGACACAAGGTTTCAGAAATTGCTAGGTTATCGAATCTTGTAAAATCTTGACCCAATTTTTAGTGAAATTTGCGTTTTCCTTATTTCTGGGAATTTATTTTTCTTGAATTTGAGATGTGTCTCAGGATGTGAAGGTAATTGCGATTCAGTGGATACGGGTGTTTCTTCTGATGATACTCAGGAAGCATGTTCACAGACTCTTCCGATTTTTTGCAAAATTGAAGGTCTTAGCAACAGACTACAGGTACACTATAATTTATGTACGTACATTTTTGTTTTAAGATCTTTCTCCAGCGTCAAGTCTAATGGTTATCACTCCGGTTGCAGAGTATCAGAGAAGAACATGCACGCCTGAGTAATGAAGTAAAGAGCATCACTATTGATTCTTTACTTGGTTCTGAAGCTTTCACTGCTCTTGAGAATCTGAGTGCGTCACCCTTCTTAATCATCTGTCTCCTTTGAGAAATTTTTGACCTAAGATTGACCTTTTGTGTGCTGTGTTTTAATTGATTTTAGGTGTGGAACATGAACTTCTGAAGAATAAGTACCATGAAGAGTGTGATTTACTGAAGAAGAAGTATCTCCAAGAATGCTCGGAAAGAAAGAAGCTTTACAATGAAGTGATTGAACTCAAAGGAAATATTAGGGTCTTCTGTAGATGCAGGCCACTGAAACAAGATGAGACTGAGAAAGGCTCCACATCAGTTGTTGATTTTGACTCATCTCAAGAGAATGAGCTCCAGATGATTTGCTCTGATTCTTCCAAAAAACAATTCAAATTTGACTATGTTTTCAGACCTGAGGACAACCAAGGTAAAGTTGTATACTCCGACCCACTTCTTTAAGCATGTAGATGTGTTATTCTCAAACTTCTCATAACAATTTCTTTGTTAACTCCATGTGTTCCTCTTTTGCAGAGGCTGTCTTTGACCAAACTATGCCTATAGTTACCTCCGTCTTGGATGGTTACAATGTATGCATATTTGCCTATGGACAAACAGGCACCGGAAAGACATACACCATGGAAGGAACTCCAGACAATAGAGGAGTAAACTATCGCACCCTGGAAGAGCTATTTAGGATATCCAAGGAAAGGAGCTGTGTGATGAGATATGAATTGTTTGTTAGCATGTTGGAGGTCTACAATGAAAAGATAAGGGATCTTCTGGTTGAGAACCCGAACCAACCTGCTAAGAAGTAAGCTTCTGATATTAATGACTATCTTTCCTTTGTTTCTTGAGGAAATCTTTTGCATAAGAAATCAACATGATATAACTTGCTTTCATCAGTATTCTAGATGCTCAGTCTTCATCGCAAAATGTTAAACAATAGAAATTGTTGAATGAAGTTGCAAAGCAAAGAAAATCTTGTATGCAAGTGGAATGGATGGATATCGAATTTTGCACAATACATAACTCACAATCGTTTAACAAGGGTTAAAATTACAAATTCAGTTTATTTTACAATGATTTCACAGGCAATGGATGATGAGCATTTAACTCTTGTGCAAATGCAGGTTGGACATAAAACAATCAGCTGAGGGTACTCAGGAAGTCCCTGGACTGGTTGAAGCTCGTGTTTATGATACAGATGGAGTTTGGAGTTTGCTTAAATCAGGAAGTCAAGTAAGATCTGTTGGGTCAACCAATGCCAATGAGTTCAGTAGCAGATCTCACTGGTAATGATAAGCTTATTCTGTTATCTACATAGCTCTCTTTCTTGGTTATTTGCTGCTTAGACTATAAAACAGCTTAATGGACTTGGTGGGAAAATGAGGAAGTCTCTTTGACTACAGAGTCATGCAATGTTCTTTGTAGTGGTATTTCTTGTTTTCCATTAACTCTCCTTTTTCAATATTGATTCAGCTTGTTGCGGGTAACTGTAGCTGGAGAAAATATAATAAACGGGCAAAGAACGAGAAGCCATTTATGGCTGGTTGACCTGGCAGGAAGTGAGCGTGTTGGTAGAATCGAAGTTGAAGGTGAAAGACTGAAGGAGTCTCAATTCATAAATAAATCCTTAGCGGCATTGGGAGATGTTATCTCAGCCCTAGCCTCAAAGAGTTCTCATGTTCCTTACAGGCATGGCACTATATCTCTACATAATTGTGTATTTTCTATTATTCCAAAGCTGCTTCCTGATCAATTTATTTCTTGGGCAAACAGGAACTCGAAGCTTACTCATATGCTGCAAAGTTCCCTAGGTCTGTAAAACCTGACTGTTAATATTTAGTTGTCGTGGTCTGTTGAAAACCTGATTCTTTCTATCCTAGCATATGGTGGTGTATTAATGCTAAGTTCAATTCCATTGCAGGCGGAGATTGTAAAACTTTGATGTTTGTTCAAATTAGCCCGAATTCGGCTGACCTTGGAGAAACTCTTTGCTCCTTGAATTTTGCCAGCCGTGTCCGAGGAGTTGAACATGGGCCTGCCGGAGACAGACAGATCATGCAGAGCTTTTGAAATACAAGCAGCTTGTATGATGCAATAACCTTAACCTAATATTTATTCATGTAGTAGATGCATTACGAAGTCTTCCAACTAATCCTTAGTTCTTTTGTGCTTGTAATGCATAAACAGGCAGAAAAGGCAAAACAAGATGAGAAGGAAGCCAAGAAGTTGCAGGACAACGTGCAGGCTTTGCAGTTAAGGCTTGCTGCAAGAGAACATATTTGTAAAAATCTTCAAGATAAGGTACAAATATCTGTAGATCATTAATTCTTTTATTATGTAATTAAGTTGGTCTTTGTTCTAATTTTTTTAGAACACTCCCCAAAACAGGTTCGAGATCTCGAGACTCAATTAGCTGAGGAAAGGAAAACAAGGATAAAACAGGAAAACAGAGCTTTGGCCTCGCTTGCCACTCATCCAACATTAACATCAAACCAAGCAGAGAAGAGCTCAACTGCAGATAATAAGAAACCACCATTGGGCCCATCACTAAGGTTGCCACTTAGAAGACTCACAAACCTCATGCCACCAACTCCTGCAAACAAGAAGAGTATGATGCCCTATCTCCCTGCTGTTAGAGAAGACAGAGAAAATGTATCGAGAGAAAACAAGGGGAAGCAAGTTTTGAAAGCAAGACGAGGTTCCTTGGCTGTAAGACCACCTCCAGCAACGACAACAGGTCAAGTTTTCCAGCCTAAAAGAAGATCATCAATTGCAACGTTCCGGCCCGAATCCAACTCAAGCATGGCAACTCCACTTCCAAAATCTTCTTCTAGAATGATGAGGAATGAGCGTGCCATGGGCCGGCAATCATTCGTTTGGGATCCACAAAGAGTTTGGAGAACTTCAAGAGTGTCTTCCCCATTGCCACAATCGAGAGAGGCGATAGAAGCAACACCCATTGGCCCCAGAAGTAGTAAATTTAGAGGAAGTCCTCCTTCACAGGTCCCTGGGTCATGGAAGCCCAAGCATCCAACAGTGGTAGCACTGCAAAAGAAAGTGGTTTGGAGTCCGCTGAAACTGAGAGGCATGAAAAATAAGAGAAATTCTATGATGACTTGAAGAACCATGGCCAAATACGATGTTCATTGTATCCCATGTGGCTTCATTTTCTGTACCAGTGTGTAATGCTTCCTGCTTACTCTTGCTGGATTCCATACACTGTTCATGCATGAGTGCTGCTACATATATTCTTTTTGAAATGCATACACTGACTGCATTCTTGTATCTGTTAGATTGCTCTTATAGTATTGTTAGTGGGAGATGAAAAGCATCTTTTGTTTTGACTCCACATCTGGATCAGATTAATTGCTATATAACCTGACGTTTCATGTAGCACAAACTGATGAATAAATGAATCTGTCGTTTTCATTGAAATAACACCTGTGGCTGTGCTGTTCGCCCCTTAAAGTGGTACGTGATAACATCTTTTACCTTTTTTGTCCCTCCATTCTCCAGCACAGATCATAACTGCAACAATGAAAAACACATTCAGCCATCTTCTTCAGAAATTCGTTTAATCTAGAAAATAAAAAAGTCCCTTTTGAAGAGTTGTCCCCAGTTACTAAAATAAATTCAAATTTGTGATCTGGAAGTGTGGTTGTTTACTTTACTATTTGCTTATTTGGTTGACTTATTTGCCCATTATCTTCTCTGTTTACTGAATTTGTTGTTGTGAACTGATATAATTTGTCTCTCTTTTTCGACTAAGGAACTGTTTTCTTACTTGCCATCATCCATTTTAAAATCTATCCTCTAGCATATTTTGCTTGTTTGCTATGAACTGCTATTATGCACTGTGGCTGAATGTGTTTTTCATTGTTGCAGCAGTGATGATGATCTGTGCTGGAGAACAGATCATCATCACACTACTGCTATTATGATGAACTTTTTTGCCTTGTTGAGTGGCTTATTAGCAGAGTAAATATTTTTTGTGCTATTATGATGAGATTTTCTTAGTAAATTTGACTTTGCTAATAAATTATCCAGAAAATAATACTATTGGTACATTTGTTTATTCGTTGAAAAAGTGCCGAGTGTACCGTTCAGACTCATTACATCAAATTGTGAAAGAATATATCAAGAAAAAAGTTACAAAAGAAAAAAACTGCATACTGCGATGACATTGGGAATATATCTATCTGCAACACAAATAACATAGAAGAAAGAAATCAAGAAACGTATGTACTTTCAAACTCTCCGAGGTGAGGAGAATCGCATTGAAAAAGACGTAGGACGCTGTTTCAATCCACTCATTGTCTTCTTCATCATCAACTCACTATTCTGTGGCAAGGATTTTCTGCTTTTCAGTGGATACACCAGCTTGCTGGCCAGCCTCGAAGGCGAGAATGATCTCCTCAGCCTTGCTGCAGCTGATGACGCCCTCTCAGCACCTCGTGTTGGGGAAATACAAAGAGGAGGGCTTCTGATTTTCACTTGGAACTTGGAGGAGGCAGCAGCAGGTGGAGGAGGATGAGGGGACTTGAGCAAGAACCTATGTGGAGTATGTCGATTTTTTGCAATCATGGGTGACTTTGTCTTGCCAAACTTGTGATGCGGTGATGTGGGAGATGACAGAAACAAGGGATTTGGAAATAGGACAGTCTTCCTCACCCATGGCCTATTCCTTGGTGAGACTCTATTAGCTATGTACCGGCAGTTTTCCTTGTCACACTCTCCGTTCTGCAAGGGCGAGACCTTGAAGTTAATCTTGGACTTGGCTCGTCTTAGAGAAGAAGGTGCGTTGTTTAATTCTTTCTGTTTCACAACTTGCTTCTCCCTCCTTCTACGTGCATGCAGACTGGAGTTTTCCAGGTCCGGCTTCTGCTTTGTCAACGGTGTTTTAGGCTCGTCGTCTACTGGTTTTTGAGGCTTGGAGGACACTGCCTCAACTACGTTTCTGGCAAACTGTGTTGCTTGTAGGATTTCTCCAACTGTTTCTCCCAATAGCCAGCATTTTGCGCCATTCGTCTGCATATGTACAATTTTAAAAGGGCGTGAAATGTAGAGACAGACAAAATGAAGGTTTTTGAGGCTAAATTCCACGAAGGTACGTCATGGGAGATGATATCCGCTATTTGTACCCGGAAAAAAAACATTTCCAGTGATGGGAAAGACGCGTGAGCCTCTCGCGTCTTTAAAACCAAACACGCGAGAGCTTGTTGCGTGTTTAATGATACACGCATTTGCCTAATGCGTGTTTGGTTTGGACACAAAACTCACGCCCATACCCAGCTGACACTACCATGCAGGCTTCCATGTCTGAAAAAAGACTTCTATTTTGAAACAACTCAGAGACGATTATTCAATATTTTAGGTAGGTTATATTGAGTTTAAGAATTTGTTCAAGCGTCAATTATTTAAATTAAAATACAATTATATTAGTATAGGCGCAAATCTTTTAAATATTAATTTATGGCGACAATAAATTAGCCAATTTGTTAAGGTGTGATCCAATTCTAATATTACAGCCTTAATCAATCAATAACACAATTCAGGCAAGCAAAATGAAACATTCCCATCATTAATAATAAACATTTTCAGCAAATTTGATTGGATATTATATGATCAGTTGCATTAATTGACGTAATAATACCATTCATTAATATTTGTCGCTATCCCATTAACATCTCTTCATTTCATTTAAATAATACTCATTTCATTTAAATAATACTCTTTTTTTAAATAATCACATTAGATACTATAAATGTCATTCAAGAGAGAGAAAAAAAACTGATGCTAACAATTTATAGTATATACTCCGCAATTTAATTCAACATTTTTATTCTGACTTAAAATTCAATATAAAATCCATTTTCACTGAATATTTATTGTTTTTAAATATAATTTTCCCACTGTTGTCGTGTTCTTAATTTAGTGTATGAATGCTAACACTGTCTCACTCCAAGATTGATGTGATGTTTTCCTTCCCATGAGGAGAGACGTGGAAGCCTGCATGGTAGTGTCAGATGGGTATGGGCGTGAGTTTTGTGTCCAAACCAAACACGCATTAGGCAAATGCGTGTATCATTAAACACGCAAGACGCTCTCGCGTGTTTGGTTTTAAAGACGCGAGAGGCTCAAGCGTCTTTCCCATCACTGGAAATGTTTTTTTTCCGGGTACAAATGGCGGATATCATCTCCCATGACGTACCTTCGTGGAATTTAGCCAGGTTTTTTATGGATATAAGGAGTAAGGGAGAGAAGTAGAGACAAACAACCTTTACTTACTAGAAGCTTTCCAGGAGGGGATCTTCGAGATTTAGCATTCTTTAACCTTGAATTTGAAATGTGATGTTATTCATAGATTGAAAGGCACAGAGATGAATACAAGAAGAGGAGAAAATAGTACTGTTTACAGCGGAGGCTTGTTGGCATTGCCACTCTATAGCTGCGAGGACTCATCACTGTGTGTTGAAGCTCTTGCAGCCGAGCCATACATCGATCCACCTTAAAATCAAACATATGATACAAACAACATTGGCATACATATGTTTTGTGATTACAATATATTGTGAACAATAAATGGAATCCTCAATTCGGTATCAAAGCTATGAAGCCATCACATTATAAACCCCCCTTACAGATGCAAATTAAACTTTAAATTTTGATTTTCCACCCATCACACATGTTAATTAAAGATTTTGGAAGGGCGATGGCATATATATGTGAATTAGTTGAAGATTGAATGTGAAATGGACGGAATTCAATATGACTCTGCCACTTCTTCGACTAAAAATTAGACAAACAAACGTAACAAAAGATGTATACCTTGTTAACGGTTTCACGGAGGAGAGTGGGACTGATGGGCGGCGCCACCACCGCAAGCTTTGGTGGGTAGGGATGTCAATCGGGCCAGCCCACCGGGTTTCGGGCCAACCCTATTCGGGTTGCGGGTCAATCGGGTGCGGGCTAATCGGGTTGTTATTTTTTCGGGTTATAAAAGTTCAGCCCTAACCCTAAAAGCTCGGGTTTCGGGCTAGCCCATCGGATTAATCGGGTTGCTACTGATAAAATTAACATGCGATCAAATCCAATAAATAATGGTAAAAATTAGTTATATTTATAAAATGTAAAATATTTAATTATAATAAATTTGAGATATATGCGTAAACTCAAATATTAACATGATCAAATACTAATATTTGAGATTTATGCAACATAAAACATAAACATCAAGAAATTTTAAAGCATGTTTAGAAATTTAAATATATTTTTTTAGTGAATTTGAAGTTTCTAATTCATTTATCTATTATTATATTAATAAAAACTTAATATATAATTTATATATTTAATATATAAAATGGAAAGTTATTTTTTCAGTAATCTGTATTATAAAATAACCAATGAAGTGTCGAATTAGAGTCAAACAAATAGAACAATATAAATGTTATCGGGTTTCCGGGCCAGCCCATCGGGTTTTCGGGTCTGGCCCTAACGGGTTGCGGGTTAATCGGGTGCGGGCTAATCGGGCTGTAATTTTATCGGGCTGGAAATTTTCAGCCCTAACCCTATAAATTTGGCGGGCTATTCGGGTCAGCCCACGGGTTGCGGGCTAAATTGACATCCCTATTGGTGGGGTTCGTGCGACCATTATTTCACCCAAATCAAAACGAGGCTGCTATTTCCTTTCTTCCTCGCTGAAATTTGTAGAATTGCAATACTACTTTTCATACTAGTCTCATAAGCTTGTCCCAACGGTCGGATTCATTGGTGGGAAAGGAGAGACAACGGCGTTTATAAAACGTCGATTTCATCTTTCACCGTTTCCTCCTAAATTAGTGGGCTATTATTGGATTCACCGTTACCCAACTTTAATGTATAAATTTAGTTTGTCAAAATCTTTATTTTTTAAATTTGATGAAACAGCATAAATACTTGCCTAGAACTTTTTTTAACATTTGGACTTCAAAATATACTACTCATATTAGTACAAATTGAACTTTAGGTAAAATCAATTCGTGAATATAAATGAATTTAAAATAAATTAATATACATATTTAGAAAATTAATACCTTTTCAATTAAATGTATGTAAACTTAGAAAATGATTAAATTTTTATTGGGTTAAATATATGATTAATATCAAGATAAAATTCAAAACCATTCCTAATTTATTATAGTATCTTTTATTGGGTAACTATATGATTAATATCCAGAAAAAATTCAAAAGCATTGCTAATTTATGATATCTTTTCAAATACAAAAAAAGCAATTTAATAACAATATAATAATTGATTTAAACAGGAGTATTTTTTTGGCATATCCATTTTCATGTTCTACAAAAAATGGACTGGAATCAGGGAGGCAATTTGATACACTAATAATCAAATTAGAGTGCAGTATATCAAATTATGCATTGCGTTTCAATGACAGTGATTTTTCAAACATGTCAATTAGTACCATTTTATTTTTTATATTGAAATTTGAACCTTTTTTTTTTGAGAAAATGCATGACTATATTTATTCTACATAGGCACACACGAACCAAATTACGTAAGGGTGTCCACTATAAGGCGGACACGCCCAATAGCCCCGCCCCACTTTTTGTTCATAGCCCCAATTTTGTTGTCCATAGCCCCAAAATTCTATTTTCGCCACTATAGTGGACAACTTCAATAGCCCCCAAATTTTATAATCAATTTTTATTTTTAAATATTTTTTAGTTTCAATCAAGTGTAATTTAAATAATCGCAGTATAAATAACTAGAATACGAGGTAATTAGGCCCGAATATTCGTTGTATTGCAAACCGGTAAAATTATACAACGAATAATTAAAATAAAATACAACTACAAAACTCCGGCACCGTCTACTCGGTGTCGGAGTCGGCTTCCTCGTCTTCCTCTTCTTCTTCTTCTCCTCCTCCTCCTCTCTCGCTGCTGCCGGCATCGGTATCCCCAGGCGCATTATCAACCAACCCCAGTCGACTCTCAAGCCGATTGATGAGCCTCTTGTAGACGTTCCTGACGTACGGGTCAGTTTCACCTGCGTATGACCTGCATACGTCTTGCAGTTGTTGCATCAACGTTACGTCTATGCTATTGGCCAATACTTCGTGGGGTTGCACCGTGGGCTGTGGGATTGGGGCAGACTGGGGGATGCGCGATCCGGACGCGGCCGCCGTTTGGCGTGAGACACTTCTACCCCCTCTGGCTTTGCGGATAGCGGCCTGTTGTCCCATGGGCCGTCGTCGCCTAATGTGAGTCGCGGCTGGCTCTTCGACTTGCTCGTCGGACTGCTCGAACTCGTGCGAGCCGCTCCCACTGCTGTATTCCCGGGCAAGGTTGTGCCTTGTGCGCTTCGGGCCAGGAGCTGTTTCCACCTCGTTCGCCACGATCGACCTGAATTTCGGACAATCCGCGAGGACAAGATACTCCTCCCACAAGGTGAACTTCGGTTGGCCCGTCTTGTGGTATTGGCCCTCCGACAGGTCTTAACATCTGCTACGCTTCGGCCACTCTCGGCGTGGCGAAGGTTGTTCTCGTATATGGACGCGAACAGCTTGGTAGCCCGCAGTATCCTACCGAACTTTTTTCGGATCTGTTCTGGGTCGTGCTTCTCGGCGCCGTCGGGCTTCAATTCCTCGTATGCCAACATGACGCGCCTCCAAAAACTCCCCGACTTCTGATCGGTACCCACCACGGGGTCCGAAGTGATAGAATCCCACGCCTTCGCCACGGCAATGCTCTCGTCTTTGCTGTATGGCTTGCCGCGGCTGGACCGCTCGGGCTGATCACCGCTACCGCCGGCGCCACTGCCCTCGCTACTCGCAATGCCGGGGCAGCTGCCCGAGTGTCCACCGACGTTGCCGGTGCCACGACTGCCGCCTCCGCCCCTAGGGCCTCTGCCCCTACCGCCACCAGAGCCCCGACTGCCGCTACCTCCTCGGGTCAGAACGGGTGTTTCCACCCGCGCTGCCGGCGTATCTGGGATGCCGGAACTGAGCAGACCCAGCATAGTATCAAATGCGTCTTGATCTGCTTCGGTGATCTGAGATTGGCTGGCTTGGAAAGGGGAACCCGGCCGCGGCAGGTGAAGCGCGTCTAGGTTGGGTCGGTAATCTCCAAAAGCGGAACGACTCAGATTCCGATATAAAGCGGGCGGCGTTGGTGAGGATCTCCACGACTGAGATGGAGGAAGGGGTGGACTCGATGCCCACGGTGGTGGAGATTGATTCCAACTCTAAGGCTGTGACGGAGCCATATATCCGCCAAATCCCGACGGCCGAGAAGCATATCCGCCAATACCCGATGGCGGCGAATGATGGGCCGACGGCTGAGATGGATTGCTGTCATATCCCGATTCCTCAGTGTCGGGTGATTCGTCGTCTCCTCGGTGCATTTTGTAGAGAGTGTTTTTGTAGAAAGTGGGTGTATGGATTTTGTGAAAATGGGAGTGGGGGAAAAAGGGGAGTGGTATTTATAGATGAAAAAACGAAAAAAAAAAATTCAAAAAATGCGGCTATAGCCGCAGCGGATATCCGCCACTATAATAGCCGCGGCTATAGCCGCGCCTATACACCCACCGCCGCGTCCTCGCCCCACTCGCAGCGAAGCCTCGTCCGCCGCCCTCCCCCACCAGCCGCGTCCACCCTCGCGGCGGACACCCCCTCCACTATAATAGCCGCGCCTACCGCCCCGCTTCCGCCCCGCTCGCGGCTATAGCCGCGTCCACCTTATAGTGGACGCTCTAAGTCGGATCGTGAAAATGAGCCGCCGCGGCGGTGGCGGAGACAGCGGCGGCAGCAGCAGCAGTTTAAGTTCAGTATTCTACTCGGATGAGTACCATCCTATCCAAGCCGGAAGCATTGACGGAACCGACATTCTTCCCCACGACAACGGCGTCTACAGAGCTCTCCTTTGCTCCAAAGCAGCCCTATGTACTCAAATTCACCCTACCTATTCCTAATTCATCTCATCGCGCCTGATATTAGGTTTTCGCTCTCCAATTTAAATTGTTCTTGCGGATGACCCCTTCGGCGACCCAAAAGTCACCGGCGATCCTTATTGCACCCTCTTTGTCGGCCGTCTCTCTCATCTCACCACCGAAGACACTCTCCGCAAGGTATTTCATGTTGTTCCTTTATTGAATTGGAAGTTTAAATGTCGATTCGGTGTTGCTGTGCAATAAGCTTGGGTTCTTCCATCGGTCCCATTTTCAGGCTGTGAGCGATTTTGGGCTTGTCAAGAACTCGCGGTTGATCAGGGACATAGGTACAAATTCCATTCATTCAAATTCTTGTTTTTGTTGCCTTTTCAAGTAAGAGCAAGCGAATTTCTGGCTAAACTGTAATCACTTTTCAGATTTACTAGGCATCTATGCGAAATTTGATGAACAACTATGTGCCTCTGGTAGTTAAATTCCATTCGTTAGTCTCTTGATCTTGGCATGTGAAATTGCTTGTCTCTCCTACTGATAGTATCTCTCCAACTGCTACTAGGCTTCTTTACGATGGAATTCAACATGCTGGCTGAATAATCAGGTTTATACATCAAACTTAGCCTTATCAAATCAGCTGGTTGTTTTGGGACTTGGTAATCGAAATATTGTATAACTACAAACTACTTGGTGAGTGTTTTACGTGTGTTCAAAGAAGATTACTAGGGCAATAACTGATAGAATGCTGGCATTATCCAAAGTAGGAACTGGAGTTGGTTTTTCTAGGATGGATGAACTCTATACTTGAGGGATGACTTGCAATGTTCTTTATTTACTATGTGCTTCTTTGTTTCTATATTCCACATAAATAACCAGCTCACTGTAGATTGTTTCTCTTCAGTGGCGGGTGCCTCACGTGGTTATGCATTTGTTGAATTTGAAACTGAGAAGGACATGCGTCGAGCATACAAGGTGCATGAATTTTTCTGTATACCATCCTGGTCTTAGTTTGAGTTCTTCAGATGCCCATTTTCTCTGTATGTGTGTGCTCGCACGCGTGAAGAGAGCTAGTGCACCTCCAAGTCGTCTGAACCATTGTTCTGTATTTTCGTGGTTTCCTTCAAACAATCACCACATGCAGGGATAAAAATAGAACATTGTAGTAACCACTAACCAGAAGCTTTTTACCAGGGGAAAGAGAGATAAAAATAGAACACTCTTGGATGTTATCATATTATTATTAATTATTATTATTATTATTATTATTATTATTATTATATAATATCCTAACCATGATTTTAATATTGTTTAATGATTCCTCTTGTGGTGTCAGGTGTGCATATAATGTGGTAAGTCTTGGCCCACATTTCTCAGACGCATCCTGAACCCTTTGTTCTATTGATCCCTTCATTTTATCATACTCCGTGAAGAATACTAAGATCAAATGTGTATTCCTTACAACCTTTAGATTTTGTGTATGTTTTCATTAATTTTACATATGGAAGAGTATACTAAAATTTTAATGTGTGGATCCTATCCTATGTGTGGATGCTTGTGTATGCATCTAGATTTTGAGTATGCTTGCAAATCTATAGTAGTCAAACGGTCCCACAACGTTATGTTGCCCATTGATGTTCATTTGTGATTTAGTGAGCTAGCTTATTTTCTTTTATATGTAGGACGCTCATCATACTTATATTGATGGTTCTGAAATCATAGTTGATTACAATAGGCAGCAACTGATGCCTGGGTGGATTCCTAGAAGGCTAGGTAAGCCAAACCTATCCTTTTGCTTTGTTTTCTATTCTGGGAGCTTGACTGTACCTTGTTCGACAGGTGGGGGTCTTGGTGGCAAGAAAGAATCAGGGCAACTTCGATTCGGAGGACGAGAAAGACCATTCCGGGCTCCACTGTATGTCTATATATGCCTATTTTTGTTTTATAGTACTATTATAACCAGTAGAATAGGCATGCTACCACACACCTCCTTTTGCTAAACTCATAGTATGTCGTTAAGTTCGTAACTAAATCTGGAAACATACTCTTTGTGAGAAAACAGGAGGCAAATTCCATTAGATGACTTAAAGAGGCTGGGCATACCACCACCTCCCGAAGGAAGATATATGTCGCGCTTTCAGGTAAGCAAAATAAGGAGCTGTGCACAGATGGAGTCTCGTTCGTGTGTCCATTTTGATTGAAACTTTTGTTATTTACTATTTGAATTAGATCCCATCTCCACCGAGAAGGAAAAGAAGTGGCTCCTCTGACTTGGATGAGAGAAGTAGGTCGGAGAAGCACCACAAACACGCTGGACATTCTTCATCCAGGCGACCAACATCGCATGGCAGAAGTCATGTGGACGGAAGGAGGAGCTGATTGGCGCAATGGTTGGATGAGGATCCATCATTCTCTCTTTTGCATAATGCAGCATTTTAACGTTTGGTATACCTGTTTCTACCCACCCCTGTAAAATTTGAGTGAATAGTATGTTTTGACGCATATGCTTATATTTTTATGGGACGGAGGGAATAGTTAAAGTAAAAAGAAAGTAAAGTATGATAGAAAATAAAGTAGAGAAGACTGAATATCCGACTTAGATGTCCAATCCTGAAAATTCACTCAGGAGTATATAATACCCGATTAAAAAAATCGAAGTATTCGTACTCATTGCATAACATTAAAAGCTAAAATTTCTCAGTCACAAGTCATAACATCCACAATTAACCATAAAAAATCAACATATGACAAGTCGTAAAGATCTATAATTAACATCCAAAAAACCAAAAGATCAAATAACATAAGTTCAAATGACATTTGTACTTGCGCCTTTTGGGAACATTTTTAGTGTAATGTGATGAATAGTGAAAAAGTATCACGAATGTGATTACACTTTAGTCTAGGGACTACCCATAAAATTTTTAAAGTCCATAGACGATTGGCGCGCAAAACGCAAAATTCATGGACCATTTACGTAGTTCCCTAAGAAACAAAGCAGAAACATGTGGTGCTATTTATTTCATGATATGCAATAAATATACAACATGCATTCACTAGATACTAATTTTGCAGTTACTAAAAACGAATATAAAAGTTTTACACAAGCGACTTCCCCAACGCTCAATTAGAAAAAAAAATAGCCCTAGAGTTATCATACTAATCTTGTTTTGATCATTTGTCACTTTAGTTTAAATTTTGCTATGATAGTTTTGATATGGTTGGAACGTTAAATTGTGAGAAATTTGGTACAAGGTCCAGGTTTAAAATTTGTGATCACTTTATAAATTTGTGAGAAATAAAAAAAATATTCGCCCAAAAGTACCTCAAAGTTTAAAATGATATGGTTGGAATGTCAGTTTGGAACATTTTTTTCTCACATTTGCATTCCCAAATATCATGTCAGTTTTCATAGAAATCTTAAATAGTGAAAGTTTGATTAAAAAAAAAACAAAATTTCGTAATTTGGTAATCAACTTTTAAATTATATTTCCTTTCAAAATTTATCACATATTTCAATTTTCATATGTCCTACAATGTAATTATTTTTTATCATTTTTTATAATAGATTTTATATTTCACTAATTTATTCTCACTCATATTCTATTATAAAATACTTCCTCCGTCCCATAAGAATCTTTTTAGTCCGTCCCACAAAAATATGCATTTTTCCAATTTTGTAAACTCTTTTCTTAATGTGGTGGGACTCATTTCCCACTCACAATACTTTAATTACTTTTTCTCTTTACCTCTCTCCTACTTTATCAATTTTGTATTAAAATCCGTGCCGAATCTAAAGTGCATATTATTTGGGGACGGATGAAGTAATATTTAAAAATAAGATTCACTTTTCACTAATTTTTCAATTAACTTTCCGTTATATCTTTTAAAATTCATGTTTCAATTAACTTTCCGTTATATCTTTTAAAATTGATGTCTGATTAAACTATGACAAAATTTAAGGATACGTTGGTGTAATTAAATTTGGACCAAAGGTTGTATTTCTTGATACAACTACCCGATTATAAAATGTTATTTAAATTTTAATGTAAAAATAAAACTAATCCGAACAGTTTATTTTGACCACATTGATTTCGATTCTTAAAGGTTGGGGTATTGTCCCAGAAGTTCTTTAATCGAGTATTATATTAATTATAAGAGATATAGTTTTATAATATGTGTAGAGTGAAAATGGCGATTCGAAGACGTGTGAGGAGTTGAGGATGAAAGTTGAGGTGTGTAGTTTGCATGTTCACACCCGCCAGCCTCTTCTCCCTTTTCCTTACTTGACAATCCTTTTTCCCATTTTCAATTCTTCATTTTCTGCAACAATAACTTTCTTTGTATACTCACACAGCAACAAATGGAATGTTTTTGAACTCGTCTTGTGCTGCTTCATCCCTTCCTCTTGCTCTTTTCTCTGCAACTACGCTCTGATGGTAATTAATTCTACTCCCTCCCTCTCTCTCTCTCTCATCTGCAGAGTGAGACAATATATTTATGTTATAATTAATGATCTAGTGTTTACTACTCATGATTTTGTTTTTACTAATATTGCATTCACTCTCTCTCAAAAAACTATCTTCAAAGAGACGCAGGTTTTACTGATATTGCATTCACTTTCTACACAACTTTTAGAGTTTATACATTGTATATTTTCTTCTGTATTTTAGTTCGGGTACAACTAGAAATTAAGTGGAACATCTTTAGCAAATCATCTTCGAAGACCTGTTTTGATTTTCCCCACCTTCAACATGTGTTTAATTGCATATTCGATGTACAAGTACTCTCTCTCTCCCTCCTTAAAGAGACATTACTTTCCGGTATAGGTTTTAAGAAAGTGGAGTTTGTTAGTTAAGTGGAAAGAATAAAGTAAGATATAATGAAAATGTAGAGAGGAAAAAAGTAGGAGAGAGAATGGAAAAATGGAAATGACTCACTTTTGAACACTTAACAAGTGACACAGAGAGTATTACTTTAATGATGCACAATGTTAGGCCATCCGCAACGCTGTCTCTTATCCGTCTCTTAACCGTCTCATCCCTTAACTATTCATGAGCCCCACTGTACTTTTCACTCCATCTCTTAACTAAGAGACAGAACCTGCAACCCTCCATCTCTTATCCGTCTCTTAACCATCTCTTAACTTACTATTAATTCAATTTCATTTTTTATTTTTATTTCCAACAAATTCAATTAATAAAAACACATTTCATTAAATAAAATAAAATTACAACTTAAAATTCTTAAAAAAATAAAAAATAAACATAATTAAAAATCCTAAAAAAATGAAAAATACATAATTTAATTTCTTCCGTCAAATTTTTCCCAAATGTGTGTCGAACCCTTCTTGGAAGAACTCTTCCCGGGCTGCCAATGTGTTTGCGATGTGGAGAAATAGCGGTCGCCGCATGCGGAAACGGCCACGGAAATAGGTATCTCCCCATACTGGGTTATCACAGAAGTAGTCGCGTACTAACCTTGCGGCGGCTTCCTCCCGGTTACGATGAATGTAAGTCCGGGATCGTCTTTGGGGCGGCGCAGCTTCCTCCGCCTCCCTACGTCGATCTTCTTCAAGTGATTCTTTCTTTATTCGACCCATTTGCTCAAATAGATCCATGAATGTATTAACTTTAGTAGAAGAATAAAAGAGATGATTTGAGATGAAAATTGGAGAGGAAATGAAGGTAATTTGAGAAGAATAGATGTGTGTTTGTGTGTAATGAGGATGAAATTGGAGTATTTATAGAGTAAAAAAATAAAAAAAAAAAAGAAAAATGACTGTTGAACGGTCATATGACCGTTTTTAATTTTTTTTTATTAATTCAAATTTTTAAAAAAAATGATTTATTGCGTCAGCGTGACGAAGCCCACTCGCGGGTCGGCGAGTGGGCGTCACGCATGGCGTCGGAGTGCGCCACGTCGCATAAGCGCGTGGCGAGACAGCTCGCCCGTCTCGGATCAGAGGGACGAGATAAGGGACACCCACGAGACGCGTTGCGGGTGCCCTTGTGACTTATGATGCTATGCAAATTGTGCCCTTTTTGTTTTTTTTTCTTTTTCATTCTAAAAATGTTATTGTTGAGTGATTTTAGTGTGTTTATTTACCATCCAATATGAGATTGGGGTGTAGACTATAAGATACTCCCTCCGTTTTTTCTAAAAATAGCAACTATTTCCATTTTGGATGAGTCCTTATAAATAGACTCCGTTTTTTCTAAAAATAGCAACTATTTCTATTTTGGATCGTTCCTTATAAATAGAAACTTTAGAATCTTTCTATTTTAGGACATGAACCTACAATCCACTAACTCTACTTTCACTACTTTTTCTCTACCCCTCTCTTGCTTTACTCATTTTTTTTTCTTATCTCTTATTTTATCAATTTTTCTCACTTACTTTACAAATTGTGCATTAAAACTCGTGTCGTTTCAAATGTTTCTATTTCTTGAATACGGAGGGAGTAGAATAAAATGTGGGCATATATGTGCAGAAGAGCAGGACCTACTACAAGGAATCAACAGTTTCAGGACTTGAGCCAACGCTCCAGCACTCGTGAAGCACGACAAGGCCGACTGCGTGGCTGATGAGATAGCAGACAAAATGGAGGAAGAGAGCTGTGACCATGTAGTCGCAGCTCATGTCGGACTACCCGGCCGTGCTGAGCAAGTGCAAGTTCTTAACAAAACTACACACAGTCTCAGAACGCAAAGTACTTGAATGACTCTAAGTTCAGTGGGGAAGGAATAGGGACGGAGGACGATTGGACTGTCTTGGTGCTGACCACAAATACTCATGGAGGTAGCTTTGCCAGCACAGCTCATCGTTGTCTAACCCGTTTATTATGGGCCGTCTATTCTCTAGAGTACGCACTCTAGAGAATTGCATTTCAATTTCTAGTTTGTTGTTTTATAGTTCCCATTTGCTATCCTCTCATCTGCCAAATCAGAAGTTGTGGGTTCAATCAACATAGCACTAATCCTGGACTCCTTAGATGATTTATGATTCCATCGTCCCTAAACCATTTTTCAGTTGCATTCAACAACATTTTTAATCTATTTTTGTTATATCTCGGATGTTGAGATGCTACTCAATTAGTACATCACAATCACATGTGGGTATAATTATCATTTCGGTGGCAGTGGCACCCATCTAAATCTCATTCCCGACGTAGGACGCTCTGCCACGTTTTCATCCTACTCCCTATTTGTAGCGCCACCTCCTCCACCGCTCCATCCCTTCTCTATTGGTTTCTGGATTACAAGATAGCAAATTCGAGCGTAATACAACCCAAAAGAAGGAATACAGAAGGAAGAACTGAACTGAAATTACAACTTAAAAATGAAGCAACTAAACCAGTATGGTATGATAGCCGAGTCGAGGAGGCCTCTTCCCGCAAGACGAGATACGCCCCGGTAGTGCTCTCGGTTTGGCGTGTCGTCCCCAAAGGTAAAACGGCTACGTCTCTTTTGATGCAGCACCGCAATCAGCAGAGCTCCGGCGAACTGGATAGAGGAGAGGGCAGAACTTTCGACAGAAAAACAATGCAGAGAGGGAGAGAGCTTATGATGCTAAGAATGCTTGTGAATAATGTTATACTAATGCAGTGGAATGGCTAGCCTATTTATAGGTCAAGCCACCATGCAGGGTCAACCAAGCCATGAAGGCTCATCATGGCAGATTCGTAACCGTCGGCGGTTACGAGCGTGTGGCAGGAGTGTGCCTTTCGCGTGTGGATTTCTTATGTGGCAGCCGTGACTGTGCCTCGCTTGACGACGTGTCAAGCCACTTGGACTGCTGACTCGGCGGTGGTCTAAAAAGATTAGTTTGGGCCAAGCACCAAGCCCAAAGACCAATTGCCAAGATCCAAGTCCAAGATCGGGCCCGGGCGGGCGGGCGGCGGCGGCGCGCGTGTGCGCGCGTGTGGGCTCTTTCACCCATCTTGGTCCACTATAATTATTAGGTAACATAAAGTCACTTAATTTAAACACATTAAAAGATGTGTTAATCCTCCAATGTGGGATAATTAACACTAGTTAATTATTCTCTAAGCCCCAACACCAAGCTTTAATTAATAGCTAATTATGCCCAACTTTAATCCACTATTTCTCACTCACCGGAAATCGGATTTGAGAAAGTGAATATACTACATTTATCTACGTAAAATGTAGATCGACGCTATGTCATTTAATTTCACAAAATTAAATGTCTCGTCACATTTATTATTTGGTCAAAATGCATTGACCGAAGCATATTTAATCCATGATTTTTTACAATCTCCTCTACAAATTATGCTCTTCTCCCCTTCTCGTCTTCTTCCTAAATCCACACTCCGATCAATCCCCCCCCCCTTTCTTCCAAAACCAATACGATCCATGGCCTCCGGCAACAATCAATTCCCTCTCTGTGAAAAATGGATGCTCAGCCAGGAAAAGAGCACCTCATGGACCCCAACCCCCCCGCCTCCACTCACCATTACAAATCTGCTAACAACCTCGTGGTTCGTATCCTATATATAGGGTTTTGATCCATGCAAAACCATTCTTAATACAAAAATGCAGAACCAAGCATACAAAAGTCATTTTTAGGTCATTGTACGCTTATTTTTACGTCATTATAGTAAGGATGACATGAAATGATCTTAACATGACCTCAAATCCAAAGTTTATAATATGACCTAAAACTGCTTTACAATGACCCTCCGTGTTTTTGTTTAATTATTGACCATTGGATTGTCAAATCTCATGGTCAGGATTTGGTCTGGATTTTGTATTCAGATCAAGTTTTGTATTGATCATTTTCCCATATATATATATATATATATATATATATATATATCGGATAAATCAAAATTGGCTTGATTTTGTTTTGCAGGGGAAGGTGGCCTTAGTGACCAGAGGGGACTCCGGGATTGGGCGGGCTGTGGCACACTGCTTCGCTTTGGAGGGCGCCACGGTGGCCTCCACCTACCTCAAGGGGCAAGAGGACAAGGACGCGAGCGACACGGTCAACATGCTCTACAAGGCCTAGCACGCCGACGCCAAGGACCCCCTCACCATACCCACCGACCTCGGCTACGACGACACGCTTGCAGTTGTCGTCGATGAGGTCGTCAACAGCTTTGGCAGGATCGACATCCTCATCAACAACGCCGCCGAGCAGTACGAGGCCAGCTCCGTCGAGGAGATCGACAAGCCCCGCCTCGAGAGGGTCTTCAGGACCAACATCTTCTCTTGCTTCTTCACCACCAGGTTCGTGACCGTCCACTTCATTCCAAATTTGATTAACCAAACCAAATCAAAATATTGAATTGGTATTTGCAGGCATGCTTTGAAGCACATGAAGGAGGGGAGCTGCATCATCAACACGACTTCGGTGATTGCGTACAAAGGGAACCCGAAGCTGCTGGACTACACAGCGACCAAGGGGGCGATCGTGGATACGCGTGAACGGGGTTGGACGCCTCTAATTCCCCCCTCCTTCACGGAGGATGAGAGCGCCAGCTTCGGGAAAGAGGTGCCCATGGGGAGGGCGGGGCAGCCTCATGAGGTGGCGCCCGCCTACGTGTTTCTTGCTTGCAACGTCGATTCGTCTTACATAACGGGCCAAGTCATCCACCCTAATGGAGGATCAATCGTCAATGGCTGATCCGCTCAACTGTGCTTTTGGCTGCTACCGTATATACAGCTTTATACTTATATATATATGTATGTGTGTGTGTTGTAATGTGGACTATGATGCAACTAGTATAACAATTGGGTTTCACCTAAATAAACTTTTGTACATGTAGTTCGATCTTTTGCTTTGGCCACTTGCCAGATAAAAATCTCTATTTACCTACATATGAAAGCTTTGCTTATGTGAAATCCGGATTGTGCTGTGCCTTGTCAGAATCATACTCAACACTGCACATACATACTCATAGGCTTTTAAAATACTCTTCTCAATAAGTTAACTGTCGAAATTTCAACAAGACGACGAGTTCAGACAACAGGACAATACAACGAAATATAACTCGAACATCACCACAAAAAAAAGGTTACACAAATTTACTATGATCATTGATCAAGATTTTAAGAAATTCAGACATTACAAGCATCTATCTACTTACTCTCTTTAGGTCTAATCTCAATCCCTTGTATAATGATGCCACTCTTCCAATTGCCGCCCTTGACCTCCATCACGCTCACCTCCAGCTCTCCATCTTGCCCTTCCTCTACGAAACACTCTCCCAATTCTACCTCCATCCACCCGTCCCCTCTCTGCTTCGGGTACTCAGGCTCCCCGTCCGGGAGCATGGCTTCCGGGTTCCGCATTTGAGTTAATCGGCGGTAGAACAATCCTTCACGTCTCGGTACACGCTGGTGCCTACGCCTCCGCGCTCCATCTGGATCCAAACAAACACTACGTTTCTCACTTTCACTCCCACTCCCACTCACTTTCACATAACCTTCTGCAGATTGATGATCAAAACCATGTACCATAGACCTGCAAGTGAACACAAGGTATGCTGCATAATTAGTGCCCAAAGATAGCATGCTCATCTCTATCTTCCCTCTTATTTCGAACCAGCAAACGTCGAGGAGCTCTGCCACCTCCGGAAACCTAATATGAATGTGGGTAAGTATCATCCATTCAGCGAAAAGCCCGATTTTGGGTTTAACTGATAATTAGAGGCATTTAACTAACTACCTGGATTCAGGGAGACTGAGAAATCGCCAGTATTGAGTATCTCCCCACACAATGGAGAGGTCCCTTGCAGATAGCATGTAACATTTCTTACCACTCAGCTTCTCCAATTGAAAACTCTGTGCAATGATACAGAGAAAGCATGTCAGATGCAAACACCAAACAACAATAAAACTTCATGTAGCAAAAGCAAAAGTCTAGCATGAGAAACTCAAAGATCACAAAAAAAAATGCAGTGTTACAGAAATTGTAACCTAGAATTTCACTCAGGTAAACCCCATTAAGTGACCTAGAAAATATTCAATCAACCAATTGGTGTTAGATGCAAATGAAACCAATCTGAAACAGAAAATCCGAGCTCACTCTAAACAGTCACAAAAATGTGAGTATTAATTATAATTTCTCTTCGCCTAATAATTAAAAATCCTGATGAGGATGTAATCATTTTCAACTATAGATAGCAGCGAAATCGCACAGATAAGAAAATTTGGAAGCGCAATAGCATAATCCAGCAGATGATCATATCCAATAGCATGGAAAAATCATCGCACAAGTCCAGTCTCGTAATTGCATCCAAAACTAAATCATGTTAAACGAGAAAAGTGAGTGCGATAGAAGTCGAAGAACAAACCGACATACCTTGCGGCCATCGTCGATGAGAAGGGGATGATCGCAGAGGTGGAGATAGAGATCCTTCTTGGAATGAAATTTCGAAAGCAGTGAATCGCCGCCGTCAAGAGCGCGGGAAATTATGTGTGGATAATCGGAGGGCAGGAAGCGGGCCCAAACGGCGTCGGATTGGGAGGCGGATCGGAATGTGGAAGCGACCGCCGACAGCCGGCAAACGTCCTTAGGGCTGGTGAGCGACAGCGCGGTGGCTATGCAGTCCTCTGGGAGGGCGTAGATGTCATTCGAACTCTCCACCGCCATATCTCTCTTCTCTTCTCTCTAGATTTTTGTAGAAATCGTGCCAAATATCTTCGTGCAGTTACTCAAACGAAGCCACCGCTGCATATATATATACATGGTGTGATGAACTTGGGCAGACATTTGCATTTAATTTAAATAGAATATAATATTCGAGAAATGGGATAGGTGAAATCAATTTGCATTTAATTTTTTTTGTTACACTTGCTTTATATGAACAATCCTAATATCAACCAAACATAATATAGAGTTGAAGATAATAAAAAAATATGTATATGTAGTCATGAACTTGGGAAGACATATCCATTTAATTTTAAAATATAATATAATATTGTAGAAATGGGATAAGTGAAATCAATTTTGTTACATTTGCGAATACGATCCCGATTTCAAATAGGGTACATTTCTATTGAAGTACTATTTACTATATTTGACCGAGAATGTAATCAACTCAGTCTTAGGCCACCCGCAACGCGTCACGCGGGTGGCCCGGAACCCGTCACGCAAGGACGGGACGGCAGCGCGACGCGTTGCGGCGCCCCGTCTCGTCCCCAGTCCGTCACCATCTCGTCACGAAACTCGTTCTCCCGGGACGTAACTCGGGCACGCGCCGCGGCGACGTGGCGCGCTCCCCGGCCATGCGAGACGCCCACTCGTCGGCCCGCGATTGGGCGTCGTCACGCTGACGCAATAATTATTTTTAAAAAAAAATTGAATTAAATAAATAAAATAAATAAATAAAGTGAAACGACAATGTTACCGTTTAAAAGAGCCGTTTTCAATTTTTTTTATTATTTTTTATTTTATAAATACTCCTAATTCATCCTCATTTCACACACAACTACACATCTATTCTTCCAAATTCATCTCCATTTCCTCTCCAATTTTCATCTAACATCTAATCACAAAATGTCCGGCGACGGAAACTCCGGCGGTGGCGGCTCCGGCGACTTGGGGAGCATGTACAACACATTGGGTGGTTCTGGTTCGCCGACGCCGGGCACCCATGGTTCGGGCACGCCGGGGGGTACCAACCACCCAATTTTGATGTTGATGCATACGCCCGTCCCTCCGCCCTACGGTATTCGCAGGGATTATCCCAGATTCGGAAGGATTATTCGGTTCAACCCATTCCGGAAGAAGGCCGAGGCGGGGGAGGCGGAGGCGGGGGAGGAGGAGGAGGATCTAGGCCGACATCCGTACGGCCCCAAAGAAACGCTGGCGGTGTACAACGCCTGGATCAGCATCTCGTACGATCCCATCGTCGGGAATCAACAACCCCGGAAGTGCTTCTGGGAAAAGGTCACCGAGGCCTACCACGAGATTAAGCCGAAAAAAACCAGCCACCGCACATATAAGATGCTCCGTGCTCACTTTGACCGAGTCGACAGAGAGGTCAAACGATTCTGCGGCATCTACAAGAATGTAGCGGCTCAGTACCAAAGCGGAGCCACGGGAGCCGACATTCTGAGGTCGGCTTTGCGGGTCTACTACGAAGACACCGGCAAACAATTCAAATATGCCGATGTTTGGGAGGTCGTCAGGGACGAGGAAAGGTGGGCCGGCGGTGTGCGGTCCAGCTCGGGCTCGACCTCGAAGCGTACGAAGTACACGACGAGTGGCCAATACTCATCTGGTGAGGGCGGTTCGGGCATCGGGCCACAATAGTTTGCCTCGCAGGAGGAGGAGACCCCGACAGACGATGCCGTGGGGTCCTCCCGTGGGCGCCGTCGGCCGCAAGGGAGAAATGCGGCGAAGGCGGCTAGAGGGAGGAGGGGCCGAGCCGAATCAAGCCAGGCGGGCTCGGGCTCGGGGGGACCCTCGAACTCCTTTATGTCCATGTACATGACCGCCACAATGGCGGATACTTCCCGCTTTACGCCCACCCAATACGAAGCATGGCTTAACGGAGTCCTGTTTATAGCGGCACAACTTGGTATCCCGCCTCCAAGTGGCCTCAGGGCACCTCCACCGCCTTCTGGGGATGATTCGCCGGCGGAGTAGTTTTTTTTATTTTCTATAAAATTGTATTTTAAATTATGTCATTTTTATTTTTTTAGGATTTTACTTATGTCTTTTTTATTTTTTTGAATTTTAAGTTGTATTTTTATTTTATGTTGTAATGTTATTTTATTTTTAATGAAGTGTGTTTTTTATTAATTGAATTTGGTGGAAAAAAATAAAAAAATGAAATTGAATGAATACTGTTTTAAAGGACGGTTAAGGAACGGAGGGTTGCAGGTTCCGTCCGTTAATTAAGGGATGGAGTAAAAAAGTACAGTACCAGCTGCAAATAGTGTTTTAAGGGACGGTTAAAGGACGATATAGTGACAACGTTGTGGATGGCTTTAGTAGGCTTACTTTAATATCAGCCAAATATAAAATATTTATATAAAGTCTAAGAAATCAAAGTTGACTTTGTAGACGACAGTGTAACCCTAATAAAAAAATTATGAGCGACTAAACTAGTAATATAGAAAAATGTTTAAATTAGACGCCTACCTTCTGAACTAAGAAAAGGAAATGAACCTTTATTCGAATTAATATTCCTTCCACAAGAAGTCTAGCACTAACAAAGCGATTTACATTGGTTGAAATTAATTTTGATTCAATTGAATTGGAAGAGTACAGTTGGCCGATAAATTACCAAGCATTCCGTTTTTAGGTAATGTCGGTGCGCAGAGTCATTTTCTTTGTTACTCTAAAAACTATTTTAGCCTAAAAATTAGTACTTCTATAAAACTTAATTAATTTATGTCTATATGTCATCAACCTAAAACAATGGTCACTTTGAAATGAAATTGGTTCATTTTGTAACATTTTCTTTCTCTTAATTTTGCTTTTGGAGATCAAATTTTCCAAAGTCTGTTTGTGGTGGTCATCACTCGGAATCTCAATATAATCTTGAAGATGTGTTTATGGTAATCCCAATAGTTCTTATAAAATTTAGAATATAGTAAATGATAAATATACGATGATAAATACGGGAGTGATCAATTGCTAACTAATTAGCAATCACAAATTAAGACCAAATCTTAGCCATTAGAGATCTAGTGATTGAAATAATCTCACATGAATTATATTTTAAATTAAAAAAATTATTAAATAAACTTAAAATGTCAATTATCTCTCATCAAAATCATCTCAATACTTTAAATTTACGTAACTCTCTCGATTTAAATTATTTTTTCCCAAAAAATATATCAAATTAAAGATAATTTATAAGGATTCCAACAAGATCTCAATTGCATATGTTCCGACGATGTTCGGGTGATGAAATTTGATAAATTATATTTCAATTTGTGTACATGTTGACAAACAGATTTTATCAATAACTGCAAAAAAAATCTCAATATAGTATATGCAAATCTCAATATAATGTATGTAAAATATCAATAAAATTGTGTTGATATTTTTCTGTACTTGTGTTGATATTATCATGTCATATTGTTGATATTTGTAATACACTATGTTGATATAAAAAAACACTCACAAAAATTATCATATGATAACATAATGACGATATTACCCTTTTGTTGATATTTTGTGTACTATTTATTGAAATTTGTGAGCTTTAATCTCATCCACTCCTTTCAAAATCTAAGGGTGTAGATTTAGCCTTAATTTTGGATTATGATGCTATAAGCATTAGAAGATGATCCATACATCAAATATATATATAAAAGTTATTGTATTGATTAATAATACTCCATCCGTCTCATAAAAATATGGGCAATGAGTATGACACGAGAATTAAGACAAAATTGGTAAAGTAAGAGAGAAGGTAGAGAAAGGTATGGTAAAGTAAGAGAGATGTGGAGAATGATAGTTAAAGTAGTGTTAGTGGATAGTAGGACCTACACTATTAAATTGATATAACTTTCTAAAAAATGGAATGCACATATTTTTGTGGGTCGGACGAAAATGAAAAGTGCACATATTTTTATGGGACGAAGAGAGTATAATTTTTTGACTTATAAAGGTATGCATTTATTCACTTATCATAACTTAACGATGAAGGTAATGCAAATAGGCAATAAATTCATTTACAGGGCGTGATAAAAGAGAAGCCGAATGGAAAGCGAGAATCAACAAAAAAGCTCCTACTACTTTTTTTGGTTTAGATTCTGATTTTGCTTTTTAAGAAATTTTCTTTTGCAAAGACACGTCAGTAATTAGACGGAAAATCTAAATAATAGTAATCCAATCTTGAAAATACTAGAGACAAATATCACAAGTCTCTGAACATCAAGCATTAGAATTAATTATAAATACGTATTTACACTTTACTATATGTAGTATCTTTTGTTGTAGTATTTGCAACGATATAGTCCATATATGGTATCGTGTTTATTCATTCAATATCGATGATTATAAAAAGTTGTAAAAATGTGTATTGTTTATAATTGGGTCTGCCTAAAAAAGAAAAGACAAGATTTTTTTAATTGAAGGACAGATCATGTGAAGTTAATGTAAAACTGATTAACTACTCTTATATTAGAACGGTGTGTATATGTTGTCTTCGAGGCTAAGTTGTATGGATGAAAGCTTCGCAATTAAGGGTGGGCTTTTCCACAAAAAAAAGGGGTAAAAACTGAAATCTGTGGTAGTGTAAATGAGAAGAAAGAGTTTGCAAAAGTCGAAATTGTATGCGAGACACGTCAAATCCCATACTCTTCACACTTTAATTGCTCATTCTTACACAAAAAGCCTATTTAATTTTAAACACACTATCTTCCCCCTAATTTTCATTCTATTAAGGATTCATTGGATTTTGGAACAGCTTTATTGGATAAGATACGAATATACGCATCAATTGATCCAATTAAATATTGGGTTAGTCGTTACACACATTGGAGAAAGGTTAGGGTTTAAGCCTTACCTAATTTTTTTCCATTTTATTTTTACTGTAATTTTTAAAAGTATTCAAAAATTGAATATCGAGCCCTTAACAAGAATGAGAAAAAAATATGTATATATACATATATTTCAGCCCTATCGCATTTTTTCTGCGTCCGCCCCTTCGGGCCGTGATATTAATAAAGTAAAAATGCATGAATTGACACTACTAATTACGAAGTTGAACTTGAACACGATAACATTAAATGTTACTCCATCCGTCTCATTGAAGATGACTCACTTTTCTTTTTGGTTTGTTCCAACAAAAATGACCCATTACTTAAAATGGAAATACATTTTATCTCTACTTTATTCTCTCTCTTACTTTACTCTCTCCACTTACACACAAAATAAAGTTGTATAAAATCTCGTGCCGCTTAAGGAATGAGTCATCTTTTTTTAGACGGAGGGAGTAGCACATATTACTATATGAAGCATGCACATGTCTAGGAATATCAAACTGCTCAAACTTTGCGTATAACAGACTGCTAATTGTGTATCATATAACATAAAATTACAGTAATAAATAAATCAACATTACTTACTAAAAAAAAGTTTGCTTCATTTAGTTTCAAACTAGCTCGATGAACACCAATAATACATCAAATTTAATGCAAACAAAACAACAAACATATTACTATACTAGTATTTAATATGGAAGTAGGGTAGACAGAAGAATAAAAACTGAGAAATAGTCAAACATGAAGAATGAAAGTGTTCAAAACAGGACACAAGGCAAGAGCAAAGGAATGGTCAAAGAACTCAATCCCATGATAGCCTTCCTCTCTAAAGTCTTCCACCACTATCACATCTTTCTCTCTCAATAATTTGGCCAACTCC
>NW_024598616.1:0-28804 GCF_004379255.2 Salvia splendens
GTGGTTTACCTGTAACAACAATCCAACCTGTTTTTGGTTCTTCAAGTAAAAAAAGAAAAGAAAACAATAATTAATTATAACAAGTAATACACTAATTTTCTTGAAAGTTTGTTAAGCAAACAATCATACATCTTAATCACATAGCGTTCTTTGACCAAGAGATTCATCTTTGCCTGCAAAAACTCAGCTACATCTCCCCTCTCTTCCTTGACAAGCAGCTTTCTCAGCTTCCCAAACGGTGCCTCCCGGACGAATCCCTCGTTCCATCATCTCCTCCATCAAGACGAAAGCCCTAGAGGCCTCACCCTTGTCACATAACCGTTGATCAGTGCTGAAAACGTGTGTAAGCTTGGAGCAAACTGCTTCCTCTCCATATACCTCCACACCTTGTGAGCCACCTCCAGCTCATCTCTCTCGCAGAACATCTTGATCATCATCGTGTACGTGTCTGCATCAGGGTCACAGAGTCTAGACAGCTTTCGGAACACCTTAAATGCCTCATCCGTCTCCCCACGGCCAATCAAGCTGTTGATGAGAATGTTGCAGGTTCTTGAATTCAGACTCATCCCCTTCTTGTCCATCTCATCCACAACTTTGTAGGCGTTTTCGAACTTGTTCACTTTGCAGAAAGCACTGATCAAGGAATTATACACAGCCACATCGGCCTTCACCCCGTTTCTCTCCATTTGAAGGAATGTATCAATGCCATCCTCTATCCTATTCTCAATCCCATATGTATGTATCAGAACACTATAGATAAAAGATGTTGGCTGACAGCCTCCAGCTCCATCTCATTCACAACTCCAACTGCTTCGTCTTTGCGCCCTGCCTTGCAGAGGATGTCGACCATGATCCCATACGTGACGATATCCGGTTTGCAGCCAGAATCAACCATCTCATTGAAGATCTCTCTGGCCTTAGGCAAATTGGGAGCCCTCCCCCATCCTTCAATCAAAATGCTGTAACTCTTCGGATCAGGACAGAACTGATCATTCTTCATCGTATCAAAAATCTCCTGAGCTTTCCCCACATTCTTTGACTTGCACAAGGCGCTGAGCAAGCCATTGAACGCGGCCAGATTGGGAGGCACGTCGTATTTCTTCATGATGTTGAATGTGTAGACAGCCTCATCCACCTTCTGTGCCCGCGCGTACTTCCTCATGATGATGCAAAAACGTCTCAATGTTCAGCATCCCTTTGCCCCTCATGGCGTTCACAAGATCCCACATGATCTCGTACTGCCTTATCTTTGCCATTGATTCAATCATGGTGTGGTAGGCGCGGACAGTGTGCTCATAGTTTCTCTGCTTCCCGGCCCACTCAAAGAACCGGTGAGCTAGCATCCCGGCATTCTCGAACCGTTCAAGGACCTTCTCAACTACCTCTTCGGAAACACGGATGCCGCTTTGATCAAGCACAGTGTCGAGCCTTGTTTTTGGGCAGGACATCATGATCTTGCACACCCTTTTTGTTAAATCGGATGAATCTTGCACTGAACTATGCAGCCTGCCAAATAACAGTAACCTGAAAAATGGCCTATCGTGCCAGCGATTTCTCACAATCATGATGCCCGATTAAGTAGAAAGTCAATATATTTACCACCTGAGCAAACGTTTGGCCAAATAATCACGTTACTTAACGCATACAATCACCTAGGCATTTTATTGAACACATGATGTGCAAAACTAAAACTACGGCATAGTACAATACAATATACTCACTACATCAGTATACTACTTTTTTGTCATTTGTTGATCTTGATCAAACTAATTAGGTAGCGGGCGACGGAGGCACGCCGGATCCAGCTGTGGTGTCTCGAAGACGGCGACGTGAGTTGATCGACCAGCGGCGCGAATTAAGCGGAGCAGCGACGCTGTGTGTCGCGAGCTATGTTGATTCGAGAGAGAGAAGGGCGAGAGGGGGAAGGAGGTGCGGAGGCTGACCGGGTGCGAGCTGGACGCGAGAGAATGTTATATTCACAAGGAGTTTCTTGTGAAGTGTTGGGTTATGTTGATTTAATTTTTTTTGGACCAAGTAAATTAAATATGGTTGGACTAAGAGCATCTCCAATGGCGGACGTCCGGTCGGACATCCGGTCGGACGTCGCGACGGGCGACCGGGACGTCCGCCATTGTGGCGTTTAGGGTCGGATACGGACGTCCCGTGAGGACGTCGGGTGTCCTCGGACGTCCGGCGACGGGCGGGCGGACGTCCGCCATTGTGGCGTCCAGTCGGACGTCCGGTCGGACGTCCCGTTTTTTAAATTTTTTTTTTAAAACTCTATATATACGGCTCGTTGAATTTTATTTCATTCGCACCACTTGTGTTAACAAGTTTCTCTCTCTACATCTCTAATTTCAAGTATATCTAGAATGTCTAGTGAAAGTGATAGCGAGAATGAGTTGGAGGTCGCTGTTGAAGGTGCGATAGAGAGGCTGCTACAACAGAGGTTGCAGCGGCGGCAGCAGGCGGCGGTACCTCGGCCGATCCATCGTCGATATCATGTAAGCATGTATCATAATGCACAACATGATTGTCGAAAATGAAGCTGCGGAACTGACTCAGTGGACCAATGAAGATGATACGGGTGCAGGTCCAAGTCACGGCGTGGCCACCGCGAATGTGAATATGGGGGTACCTCATGGAGAGGTCGCGCGGCTGCGTGCATTTGCCGACATGCGGCAAACAGATGCCCATGTTCGACTTCAGCAGGATATCATCGAAGAGGTTTGGACTCGGAGGGGTTGACGTGATAATGTATGAAGTTTTTTTATTATTAGTATGTAATTTTTTTTTCGAATCATGTATGTTTTTTCCGATGAAGTTGTTAATTTTCCGTTCGTATTATCGGTCAAATTTTATTTCCGTAAATGTAAATTGTTTTATTTGTGAATGTATGATTTTTTTTTATTGCGGGATGTCCTAGTGGGAAGGGCGGACATAGGAGGGGATGTCCTAGTGACGTGGCAGTGGGATGGGAAGTCCTAGTGACGTGGCAGGAGGTGTTTTTGGGATGTCCTAGTGGATGTCCTAGTGGGATGTCCGCCCACTGGAGATGCTCTAATGGTTTATAAAATGTTTTTTTGACCCAATCTAAATTTTATTATTTGGGGATCCCGGACAACCACACACATCAAGTCGAGTAGTACACTTTGATTAGCACTGTAAATTAACTGCAAGTGCATACTACAACTATAGTATAGTCAATAGTTAGCACATACTCCTATATCATATCTACGGAGACTAATGATTAGGTTCTATGTACTGCAACATAAATTCCAATCACCATCAAGACCACAAGATTTTGATTTGATTTTTACAAGTCAACATTTTACACATTGAATAGTAATTAGATACCCAATTACTACAAAAATTACAATTACACAACACATCACCAAGGGGCATCTCATTGCTTTAACTTAGTTCTAGACCCCAACCTTGCATATGCTACTAACAAAGTAGCACACATAAAGTGTAGCATGTATATATAGAAGTTAGAAATAATGGGATAAAATTCTCAAGCCGTGTACAGACGGTACTCTAACTATTACAATCGAAGGAAAATAACAACAATAAGTGGAATGAAAATTACAACGGAAAAAATATAAACAAACCAACAATAAGTCGAGTCGAGGGAATCCCTCTTTCCGCAAGACAAATTACTCCCCGGCTAGTGCTCACCGAATGACGTATTGCCCCCAAAGATAAAACGACTTCCTCCTAGCGTGTAGAAGCATCTCAAACCCGCTAGGCACCGGCAAACTTGATGGAGTTCCAAGAATCGAGTTATGCAATGCTCTTATATGCGAACTAGAATGTAGAGAGCTAGAGAGAAGAAAGAATGATTTTGTTCGTGTATTTCATATCCCTCAAATCCACCTATTTGTAGGATAAAGGATGGTACTTGTAAAGCTTGGCATTCAAGATACAACATAAAGAAATTATAGGTTACACAAGTTGAAAGGCCATAGGTCTTGGCTATGTGAAAAGCGTCCAAAATCCTCCATGTTTTACACGTTTCCAACAATCCCCCACATTGGTTAGAGCACTGCAAGCTCAAACCAACACAAGAAACGTATGCATGCATGCAGACCCTTTGCTCAATTCTAGAGAAACAATATTGCATTTGGAATAGTAGCTTGAGGCTTTGAACTTTCCATAGTAAACACTATCGGGCATACCGGCGGCCTGGTGGACGTGATGCCTTGAATCATTCCTCCTTGGTGTATACCGAGACAATAATATTGACACAACATTATTTACAAACTCATCAGTTCTCACGTTTGTGTCCTTTACTGGCGTGGAACACCACTTTGGATTCATAAGTGATTCACATGTTGAAGCGGCCCACACTTCATTTACATAGGTGATTCCTTTCCAGGTATCCTGCAATACCCATCTCCTCGTAGTTTCTAAGAATCATTAAAAGTCAAAACTTAGCCTCTTACCACATGCAGGTTACAACACTCAATACTTTCTAAAGAATGGGTGAAGATTAAAATTTTCCGAGTGTTACAACTAGAATCATATAGCTTCATTTTCCCATTGAACCAAGCTCATGAGATCTCCAATCGTATGGTTGGGTTACCACTACAATCATCTTTTAAGATGTGATTTTCAGTCCCATTTATTTTAGCAATTTATGCATTTGATCACGGTTTAAACTTTTCGTTAACGGATCCTCTAAGTTATCCACTGACCTTACATAGTCAACTGCGATAACACCACTTGTGATAAATTGCCTAACGGTATTATGTCGTCGACGAATATGTCGAGACTTACCATTGTATGAGCCACTACGTGCTCTCCCTATAGCCGCTTGGCTATCACAGTGTATCACTATTGTCGGCATTGGCTTCTTCCAACATGGAGTTTCTTCTAGGAAGTTTCTAAGCCACTCGGCTTCTTCCCCTGCTTTGTCTAAAGCGATAAACCTAGATTCCATGGTGAATCGAGCTATACATGTCTGTTTCTTTGACTTCCACGAAACAGCTCCACCCCCCACAGTGAACACATACCCATTCGTCGAGAACGAGTCTTTTGAATCAGAGATCCAATTTGCATCACAGTACCCTTCAAGTACTTGGGGATATCTTGTGTATTGCAGCTCAAAGTTAAGAGTATATTTCATGTCTCTCAAAACCCTACGCAGAGCTTTCCTATATTCCTTGCTTGGGTTGCTCGTATATCGGCTCAGCTTATTCACTGTACACGCAAGATCTGGTCGGGTGCAGTTTGTGATAATCCTTGCATATTCTTCGTGAGCTACTGGCTCACCCGTGTGCTTACTTAAATGCACGTTAGGTTCCAATGGAGTCTTAGCTGGCTCACAATCAAACGAGTGAAACTTCTTAAGCACTTTCTCAATATAATGAGATTGTGTCAAAACAATTCCCTCATGATTCCGAGAATCACATCAGCTAGACCCATATCTTTCATGTCAAAATTTTTCTTCAACATATTTTTGGTCTCGTTGATAATGTGGCTATTGCTGCCCATAATCAACATATCATCTACATAAAGACACACAATAACAAAACCATTATCTGTGTTCTTAATGTAAACACACTTATCACACTCATTGATAGTTGAAGCCCATTTACTATCATCTTCTCCCCCAAATTTTCTGGGGGGCGCAAAACTCAACCGTGAATAGTTTGGATTCGGTGCCAGAGCGCACAAGTGCCGGCGCGGAGGGTGACCAGTAGTGGGAGGCTTCTAGGACCGGCCAAGCCCCTGCTCGAGCGGTGGCTTGGCCGTTGGTGTCTTCTTCCCTGATTGCTACCACCTCGTGATCTTTGTGGTTTATAACAACACGTTCAAATAATTTATACAATATTGTCTCCAACAATAAGTACCCAATTATATTGAACCATATGTGCATTGGTATATTAAACACCACATGCATCCCAATTATTGCTACCAAGTCTAAATTGGTCTTGCTTGTCAAATGACAAACGATCGAGCGGGGGCTTGGCCGCTGGTGTCTCCGTCCCTGATTGCGACCACCTCGTGATCTTTGTGTTTTATAACAAAACATTCAAATAATTTATACAATATTGTCTCCAACAATAAGTAACCAATTATATTGAACCATATGTGCATTGGTATATTAAACACCACATGCATCCCAATTATTGCTACCAAGTCTAAATTGGTCTTGCTTGTCAAATGACAAACGATCGAGCGGGGGCTTGGCCGCTGGGGTCTCCGTCCCTGATTGTGACCACCTCGTGATCTTTGTGGTTTATAACAACACGTTCAAATAATTTATACAATATTGTCTCCAACAATAAGTACCCAATTATATTGAACCATATGTGCATTGGTATATTAAACACCACATGCGTCCCAATTATTACTACCAAGTCTAAATTGGTCTTACTTGTCAAATGACAAACGATAAACACAATTCTCAAGAGAATAGATCTCAAGGAATTAACCACTTCATTGCGCATCGATGGGCATAATCCTGTCTTAGAAGAGTACACTAATTTGTCTTGAGATTGTTAGAAATAATGGGACTAAACCAAGCCGTGTACAGGCGGTACTCTAACTATTACAATCTAAAGAAAATAACAACAATAAGTGGAATGAAATTACAACGGAAAAAATAAAAACAAGCCAACAATAAGTCGAGTCGAAGGAAACCCTCTTTCCGCAAGACAAATTACGCCCCGGCTTAATGACGTATTGCCCCCAAAGATAAAACGACTTCCTCCTACCGTGTAGAAGCACTTCAATCCCGCTAGGCACCGGCGAACTTGATGGAGTTCCGAAAATCGAGCTATGCAATGCTCTTATATGCGAACTAGAATGTAGAGAGTGAGAGAGAAGAGAAAATGATTTTGTTTGTGTATTTCATATCCCTCAAATCCACCTATTTATAGGATAGAGGATGGTACTTGAAAAGCTTGGCATTTAAGATACAACATAAAGAAATTAGAGGTTACATAAGTTGGAAGGTCAGGCCACGTGAAAAGCGTCCAAAAATAGATTATAGAAAATAAACAAAAACAACTCTAACACACAAACCAGATTGCTAGGAATTAATTATACAAGTGCTGTTGTAGACTTGGGTCCTATGTTTCTTATCATAATTATCATTTAGGAGCACCAAACATTGAGCTTCATGATGATATTTGGGTTCAAAAATCCCATCTTGATCTCAAGCTCACTCTTATTACCAAAGGCAGCCATTGTTCAGATTCCAGAAAATCTTGCATGTTTCTCCCTGCACCATACATGGCCTTATTTTTTGTTCCAACATTAAACCTCAGCATTGTCAAATCATCACTCCCAGCATACAATTCTCTTTCCTGTATCTGCTCCACAATTATTATTATTATTATTATTATTATTATTATTATTATTATTATTATTATTGTATTATTATTATTATTATAATCAACTAGTAATATTTTCTTGAATTGATTTATTGGGTTAAATGTGTAAATAATTTACCTGTGAGGTTGCAGGCCAAATATTAATTTGATAATTGGAGGGTGGATGTGAAGGGCAAAGAGCTTGGATTGGTTGTCTATTATAAAATCAATGGAGAAATTGCAGCCTAGAAACTTAGTTGTCACACCAGAGGCATCTACTCCCTCCCCCAATGTTTTAAAAACCGGACCGGACCGGCCGGTTCGACCGGTTCAACCGCGAACCGGTAGGCAGTCCGGTCCGGTTCACCCCTAAAAACCACTAGCACATTGAACCGCCGCGAACCGGTGGAACCGGCCGGTCGGACCGGTCCAACCGCGAACCGGAAACCGGTTTTTCAATTTTTCAAATTTTTTTTTTAAATTTTGTTCAATTTTTAAAAAAAAAAATTAAAATTTGTTGTTGCTAAGACTTGAACACATGACCTCATCTCTAAATATCAACTTCTTTACCACTCCACCACATGATCATTTTGAAATATTATGAATATTAATTATCCTTATACATTAAATCTGAAATTCTTTTTCCATCAAAACTAATAATTCATATTAGTTTTGTATTCTTTTAAGATAATTCATTTTAATTTTATATTCTTTTAAGATAATTCATTTTAATTCTATATTCTTTTAAGAAATTGTTAATTATAATATATTTCTTATATTTTAATTATATTTTTACAATCACTATATTTTACAATATAGGAGTTTATAATTATACATAGACTTTAATACTAGTTTTTAATATTGTGTATTATAGTTTATTATTGTATTCAAACTTAACGTCATTAAATATTCTAATATACTAATATAAGACTTGTTTTCTATAATAATACAATTAAAAGTATAATACTATAATATTTATTGATAAAACATGTAATTAAATTTTATTATTTATAACTAAATAAATAAATATATATGTATAAACAGTATTACGGTTCAACCAATGGTTCGACCAGTGAACCGGTTGAACCAGTGAACCAGTAACGACACCGGTTCACTGGCCGGTCCGGTTTTTAAAACATTGCCCTCCCCTAATCTAAATTGTCTAACTCCTGCAACCTGCGAAATTTAGATCAGCTAATCACTATAGTAACGTTTTTTAATAAAATGAAAAGGAATCATTTCTTTTCTTTTTTATCATATGTAAAAAGTTATATAGATGGAATTTCTAATAATTAAAGTAAGTCGATCAGTGAGGTGACTTTATATTCCATTTACAAAAGCAACTTAACCAGACATTAAGAGCATCTCCAATGCACGGATGTCCCACTCGGACATCCACTAGGACTTCCCAAAAACACCTCCTGTCACGTCACTAGGACTTCCCATCCCACTGCCACGTCACTAGGACTTCCCCTGCACAATCCGCCCTTCCCATCGCCCTTCCCACTAGGACTTCCCGCAATAAAAAAAATCACAAATTCACAAATAAAGCAATTTATGTTTACGGAAATAAAATTTCAACACGAATACGAACGGAAAAATTAACAACTTCATTAAAAAAAACATACATGATTCGAAAAAAAAAAAATTAATACCGGATATAAAATGAAGTTCAACGAGCCGTATATATAGAGTTTTTAAAAAAAAAATTTAATACCAGACGTCCGACCTACGCCACAATGGCGGACGTCCGCCCGCCCGTCGCCCGGACGTCCGAGGACATCCGACGTCCTTACGGGACGTCCGTATCCGAGTTGCTTCGTTACAATGGCGGACGTCCCGATCGCCCGTTGCGGATGTCCGACCGGACGTCCGCCATTAGAGATGCTCTAAGCAATTATAGATCACTGTATAAAGTTACAAAGAACATTGTTTAGCAGCATATAAATACAGTCACGTGGTGTGGTATCGAATGCACGAATAAGATAAATGTTCTAAGCAGAATAGCGTGCACGTATCACGTGATAACTATAAACAAACTAATGTATTCACAATTTTTAGTAGTATACAAATTAATTATATGCAGCCAAACGAGGGAACGTTTCTCCTGTATGAGCTCTGGCGTCTTATCTATAGAGGTAGGGGACAATACTGATATATTGGATTTACCGTACTTAAAAATTATTAAAAATTTTGAATTTTTGGTGTATCGTGATAGTCTATACGATATGATATCTTATCGAAATATTTCAATATAGTAACCACGTGAATTTTCATATACTGTGATATACCACAGTAGACCGAATATTATATACCGTGGAGGCAGTATGACTGTATGATATAGGTATTGTAATTGGTCATATCGAAAATTTGTTATACTAAAAATTATATACGATAAGTTAAATACCCCACCCCCCACCCATGTATCACTCTAAGTGACACATTTTTCTTTTGGGAATCTCACTCTAAATGACATAATTCCAAATATAGAAATATCAATCTCTATACCTTTTTCCTCTATCCTACTTTATTCTCTCAACTTTACTCAAAGAACAATATTACATAAAATATAGTGTTGAATTATAAATGCTTCACTTAAAATGGGGCAAAAGGAATATATGATTTTTACTCATACCAAAATTTCAATTTGTACCGATCCGACTCTAAGCCCCATTATATTATTTTCTGGTATTCCACTGTATCTCACTATGAAAAACAAAATCTTAAGGACTATGATAAACTTATTTAATGTATAGTATATAATAAAAGAATAGTAGGGGTAGTATTTACAACTTTATACTTCCTCTGTCCCAAAAAATAGACAAGTTTTGCTATTTTGGTTCGTCCACAAAAAATAGACTAAGTTCAAAAAGAAAAGTTTTCAACCAATACTAATCATAAACATCATTTTAAATGTGGACCCCACAATCTACTAATACTCATTTGACTAACTTTTCCATTTATCTCTCTTACTTTACCAATTATACATTAAAATCAGTGTCATTCACAATCTTGTCTATTTTTCATGGACGGAGGGGAGAGAGTATTACCCTTACCATGAATTGAAAGAAAAATACTGAATCCAACCAACTTGATTGCTTTCATAATGCAAGATCTCCTCCTCCTGTTTAAGAGGTAGATCTTGGTTCTTGATATGGTTGAAATGTGAGGAATTGGTGTTGTTGGATGATTATATTCTGACGAGGTGGGTGATTATTGCTGTTGGCATCCGAAACACTTGATGGGCTCTGCACGAAGTAGAAAGAGGTAGGATATGATCGACACAACGCTTCTTCTTCACTCTCTTCCATTCTGTAGACACGCCTTTTATACTCATCACAATATAAAAATGATAGTATGAGATGAGAAGAAGCATCATCAATCATCATTGTGTTTCAATTCATTAAGCGTGTAAATCATGCTCCCTCTCTCCACAATTATTGCGCTAATATATATGGGCTGATATTGAGAATGAAAATGAAAATGAAAATGTAAAAAGCCCCGACCACACAAACCTACTCTCTATCTTTTGGGACTTGAAATTGACAAAATTAATGAGTTAAATCAACAAAGGAAGCAACACAAATAGAAATCGAAGCTCTATAAAAAAGTTCCAACGCATAATGCCCACATTCAAGAGCACAAAATGTGTTGTAATTAATGCTACTTGAGAGAAGTATACGAACAAGCAAACGACTAAAAAGTGATGTCGAAGTTAAACCTACCCATAATTTGATTGTAAGCTTTGAAAATAAGTAATTGTAGCTAAAATCTTGTATTTTGGGCCAACACTAGTTTGTCTCATACATTTCAAATTTAAATGACGATCAACGAAGTTTCGGTCTTTTTATTTATTTATTTATTTATTTTTATGACAAACAATTTTGATGAAATCGAAGTTGAGTTGTAAGCTTGAAATGCCAACATAGACAAAACGTCCGACAAACTAAATTAAACACAACAATGTATGTGCATCTGGCGCACTTTACACTCAGGCCTGACACTTGGATTTGAGCATGTGGCACTCCTACACACTCGATCCTGTCATCCAGACTTGGGAATCGAATCTAGCACCCCAATATGCGCATCGACACACATGGGCGGACTCATATAGGGGTCTCTAGGGGCTAAAGCCACCAATAAAACTATTTTTTTAGTGTTTTTCTTCTATAAAATTTTACATTTCTCCAAATTTAACATAAATTACTATATAAAGCCCCTATCAATAATTTTAATTACACAAAAATACACTTTTAAATAAAATTTAGAAAATATAGCCCCTATCGATATTATTTCTGCGTCCGCCTATGTCGACACACATGTGACAAGTCATTTCCATTAGTAACCCACATTATTAATATTAATACACTTAAGAGTCGCTTCACCTTTTATTTATTCTTAAATCATCGACGTGAGAAATAAGAAGAAAAATTGAAATTTTGTGAGTTATGATTCAAATTTTGAAACTTAAGTGAAATAAATCAAAATTGATTAAAAGTTTGTAAATTTAGCTGCAATTATCATTTTTTTTTTCAAATAAGGCATCTATTAATCATTTGATATTTTAATCATCTAAAAGTTTAGGTCCTTTAGCAATAAATAAATTAATTAAAAACTAATTATATAATAACAAATAAAACATTACAATATTTACTTGAAAAGTATTCCCTTAATTAATATTAAATCAAAAGACCTTTAAATAATGTTAAAGTACTTTAAAAGGGCCTTAAATAAGATTAAAAGAATTGAAAGGGTCTTAAATAAATTTGAAGACTTTTCAATAAGTGTAATTTAAAAGGGCCTTAATTATGATTATAGTAACTGGCAGGGGTTTAAGTAATATTGAAGGATCTTAAATTAGCTTAAATTTCACGTGATTATTTAATTATCTAAAAAGGTGGAATTCAAGACTGCCCACTTTAAAGGGAGGTATCTGCAAACTTTGTCGTAATAATAATAATAATAACGGTACTAATAATAATAATTAAATGTATATTTTTAAGTAGATAAATTGGATTGTGATTAAATCTGAATTAGTTTTTTCTGAGAAAAGATAAGTGTATATAGATTGTACATGTATATAATATCCTTAAAATTTTAAATTTAAATGAATTTAATTAAAAATTAGTTTTATTGTTTATTGTATTATTATATAGCAATAAGAAAAAGTGATATAGAAAGTTTATGTCAAATTGTAACATGATTTCGAGCTCAATTTGAATTAATTATACAATATTTGGTTAAATAAATATATTTTTTCTTAAATATACAAATATTTAAGTTAAAATTTTAATTTTTTTGAAGTGTTGCATAATGAATATTATGAAATTTATTTTAAATTAATTACAGTTTATACATCGATTTTCAATATAAAATATTTTATAAAGTTTGATTTTGTACGTACAATTATGTACATTTATCACTATCTTAGTTTTTATTAAATAAGAACTAGGAACCAATATTTATTATGGATGGTAACAATGACAAAAAAAACATTAGTTGCGAATACATGGGGTCAATTGGACTAGTCTTAATTGCGACAACACAGACTCCACAATGATCTATACTCCCTCCATCCCATTATAAGTGCGACGTATTCCTTTTAGGTCGTCCCATTATAAGCGAGATTTTTTTTTGACAAAAAAATAATATTATATCTCTATTACTTTATCATTTTTCTATTTTTTTTTCTCAATTTTTTCTCACTCCTAAAAATACTCCAATTAATGATCTTTAACTTGTGTGGTTGTACCAATTTAAGCATCTTCCAGGACTATAATATTTTATACTTTGAGTGGAATTTAAAATTAGTCTCTTATTGAGGTTTGTAGTTTTTAGATATCCAAGGAAAATCACATATGAAATGTTTTTCATGATTATTTTGCCTTGAGATCATAAAGTATGTACGAATTCATCTCTCATTATTATTTTATTATGAAATTATCATCTCTTTTTGATTAATTGAAAAAAACTCAAGCCGGCACGCAGCGATCAAGGATTCAAGACAAGTGGTCAAAAGTCAAATCGCAAAAAACAAAAATAGAATAGTACAACAATATCTCAGTCAAACAACAAAAGACAAGCTAACGCTAAACACCTAAAGAGTGAAAGAAATATCAACAACAACAACACAAACTTTGTATCAATCTTAATTCCAAAACCTGAAATCGTTCACTTGATCAATCGACATTGCCGTTGTGGGGGAGGTTTGGACACCCACTTATACTCCACAACGTAAGTTGCCAAAAGGGTCTTCTCTATTCGGTCTCCCAGTTCGGCTCAAACCTTTGGAAAATTATTTTATTCCATATGTTCCACATCAACCAAGAAATAATAGTATAAAACATAGAGACCCACGTCTTTTTATCACCCTTTGGAGAGGGGTGCCCAACCAAGAGAAGAAACACTCCATCGGGTCCTTAGGGAGGCATATGGATATGTTTCATCTATTACAACAGTAAAATCACAATTGACTTGAGATTCCACAGCTAAAAATAATAGGAGTATGCTCTAAAAACTCCGGCTCCTTATTGCAAAAGATGCATCGATCATCATCAATTCCTGCTTTGCCATATCTGAACAATCTATCCTTGGTATTGGGTTTTACTTGCAATACGAACCATACATGTAATTGAACTCTTGGTGGCACGAGATTTCTCCAAACTAGGCGCCCTTGAGAAACTCTGGGGTCCGCATCCTTCATATTCTGGTTGACCTACAAGATAGTTAGAAATAGAGAAAACCTTAGACTTATGAAACGACCACACTCTCCCATCTCTCGTGTTTTCCCCCAGCTCGATTTGATTCAAGGCAATGTATAGGTTCCCAAGAGCAAGGAGTTCATCTTTCCAGATAAAGAGTTTTCTTCTCCACTTCATGTGTCAGCTCCATTTTCCCTCTTGTGTACATGTCATGTTTTTTTTTATGATAGCATTGATTTTGTTATTTTTCTCTTAAAGTACACATCCGTTCTATATTATGCTTCAGTATTATATTAGTTATTTTAGTTTTATATATTGTAAAAATAAATTATACTATCATTATATAACAATTATAATTAATAATATTTATTTGAAAAAATGAATTCAAGAAAATAATTACTCCCTCTGTCCCATTACAAGTGATGGATTTCTTTTGGACACGGGAATTAAGAAAATGATATGTATTGAGTTAAAGTGGAGAGAGTAAAGTATGAGAGAGAAAAAAGTAAGAGAGATAAAGAGAGAATAAAGTAAGAGAGAAGGAATAAAGTAAGAGATTGTTGATGTTTTGTTTTTAGCTAAAAATGAAATTGATCACTTGTGATGAGACAACTCAAAATGAAAAGTTGATCACTTGTGGTGGGACTGAGGGGTATTAAATTTTGAAATTATCAGCCCTATTTTCCTTTTCTTATCTAATAAAAATAGTTGTATATATCCTAATATAAATATGATAAAAAAGTGATAATATGTATACAATTCAATTGAAATATATAAAACTAAAATAAAAAAGAAACATGAAAAATAATGTTAATTACTGAAAAAAATGTAAAAGTAGTAGTGGTCCAAAAGCATTAATTCGTGTTATTGAAGGAAGATCGTTGGGGTTGAATTGGAATATAAGATTGGGCTAATTATAAATCGTTATAATAGATCGTAATGATGAAGGGAAACAGTATCAAGTTACCATAAATCATCAACTAAGCCGCCTGCTTTACCTTTTATACCACGATATCATGACTTCCACCATCATTGTCCCAAATTTTGTATTTGCAAAATAACCATAATAAGTGAATAATCATACAGTAATTCAAAATTTCGAGTAGAATTTTTACTTTCGTTTGGTAGATTCTCTCACACATGAATTACGCAATTCATTTAATAATGCAAAGCTAATGGAGTAGCATGAATGTCTGAAATGAATGAATTTGTATGAAGCTTTTGCATAAGAAAAAAATTGGTATTTATAATCGAGAGGGGTTCATAGTTAATAACTATAATCAGTGCAACCAGAAAATGGAGGGGACGAAATGAATATTTAATAATTAAATAAGTATATTTTTAACAATAAATTTATATATCCATATTCAAATAATAATAGCGTATGAGGCGGAATATTAGTATATTAATATTCAAATAGCCATAAAAAATATAAACATGCATTGCATATAAATATAATTCAACGAAAAATTATGCTAATTTGAATATAAATTAAATGATTGGATAAATTATTATGTTATAATTAGTTGATTTTGAAAAATGTCCAAATACATATATATCCATTTTCACTCATTACATTACAAGAAATTAAGAATTTTAGTTATGAACAAGTCATGTTTTGAATCATGATGAGGTTTGTAAGAAAAATAATAAGCGAGAGAAACACCTTCATATAAAAAATCCAAAATTGTTATACAATTAGTTGATTTTGAAAGATGTTTGAATACATTTTTATTAAAAATCTTCATTATATTTTAAGAAATTAAGGATTTCATAATCATAGGTTTGTAAAAGAAATAATACAGAGAAACACCTTTTAAATACAATATTGTTTATTCACTATACAATTATATTTACTAGTCTAAATGATTAGCTAGGTTTTTCAAAATAAATAACACATATAATATGAGGATGTAACTAAATGCAAACTCTATATATTGTACAAATTCTAAACTATGATCTAGATCGTAAGATTTCAAGATTTGACGTCAACAGATGACAAATAACGTCAACAGAAAATGTTTATTTGTCATATGTTGATGTCAAATCTTGAAATTTAACGATTTAGATCTGTAACACCCGCCCTTTTTATTCCCTAAGACTTTTGGAAACCGCCCTTTTTATTCCCTAAGACTTTTTGGAGTATTAGTTTCGCACCTAACTTCTTTTACTTCTCGGTATGATCAAACGTTGTGAAGTACTCCCTCCGTCCCAAGTTACTTGAGTCGTATTCTTTTTTGCGTTGTCCCGAGTTACTTGAGTCATTTCTCTTTTTGACTAAAAACAAAACCTATAATCACACCTACTTTATTATTTATTTACTTTACTTTCTCTCATCTCTCTTAATTTATTCTCTCTTCTACTTTATTTTACTTTATTTAACTCATTAAACACAACTTTCTTAAATCTTGTGCCGAAAAGAAACGCCTCAAGTAACATGGGACGGAGGGAGTATATTTTTGAGTGATGAATGAAAATAGTGTTATTACAATATTTAATATTCTTATTGTCCGTTTTTTAAGACCGGGCTTCAAATAACAGTTCGTACACGTTCTACATCGAGTTAAACATTAGAGTAAAAATAAAAATAAAAATATTCCCCATGCTCTTCGAATCTTGCTGAATAGTCACGCCTTGAACCCCGATACCTACACGAAAGGATAAGAATCATGTTAAATCAAGACGAGACGATCGACGAAATCATATCACATCAAGCACACTTATCAAACGACAGCTCACGTTTTTTTAAGCGACAAGATGTAATATTCTTGTCATTTATGATATTGTGAATGATTGATTAGCCAACTTGCCTCGAAAAGTCCATAACCTTTGGATGTTACACCTCCACATATGAATCAAGTTTTAACCATGTAAACCCATGCACCTTTCTTCCCTATAATATTCTCTTTACCATGTAAACCCATGCACCTTTCTCCGCCACGACGAACCCCTGCCTCCACTGCCCTACAGCCGTTGTGCCGACGGCGGCTGGTCTCGAGCACGCCGGGAAGCCAACGGCAGCCCGACTCAAGTTTTTGACCAAGAATGAAGGAGAATATTAGTTTGTGTGTGGGTTCAAACGTGTGTTAAAGTATGAAGTGGTATGTGAAGTAAAGAAAACGTACCTGATTTTTTAGGACAGCGGCGACGTTGGTGATGGCGGACGGCGTGGCGGAGAGAGAGAAAGATAGGAAGTGAACTGGGTTTTGATGGAAGAGAGAGTTGAGAACCGAGAGAGGGGTAGAGCACGACCGACGTTGCTCGCCGGCGACGCCACGACTGGCCGAGAGGAACGACGGGGGAGAGAGGGGGAGTGTGAGTTGAGGAAGGAGGCGCACTCTTTTGTTTTATTTTGTTTTGTTTTGTATGGTTTCACTTTTAATTTTTGTGTTTGGCCAAGTAATTATTTTATTAAGTGAGGGTTCTTTTTCCTTGTTATGGACCAATTTAAAGAAGACAAGAGAAATTATTGGATCCTTTCGAATTAGTATCGGACTCCTTTATTTGAAGATGCTTGGGCCTTTTTATATATTTTTTAGAATAAGTTCTAAGGAAATATTTGATATGTTAGATTTAATGATTTATTGTTGTTCGTAAACTATTTTAATTTTTGGGAGTAACCAAATGATAATTTTATGTTTATTTACTCTTAAAGTTAAGAGCCGTAAGTTTTGATGGAATAGAACTATCTTGACCGAACCTCAAACATAGGATGCATTTTCTCATGTAGGATCAAGTCATGTCATGCAACTTATATATATTCATAAAACTAATTGAATCAAACTTATATATATTCATAAAACTAATTGAATCAATACCCTCTTTCAAGAAGGGTATGTACAAGGAGTTTGCTTTCGAAGCTGAGCTTGAGTAGAGAAGTAGTACTTTTTGGAAAGCATCGAGGTGGGCTTTATATCCAACACATTAAGTGTGGATAAAATTATCAAGTATATATGAGATGATTTTTGTTTGATAAAATCGCACTTACTTTTTTTTTTCAAATGTTATCGTGCCATAAATTATTTGTTTTATGATGCCTATCTGTTTGGCGATGCCAAATGAATGAATAAATCGAATTCGGACTCCAATAGGACCAAGATCCAATTCGAGTTAGTGTACACAAAGGAATAGACCGTGAATCATCGTAAGGGTTGGCCGGTCAATGTGATCGTGGAAGGTGACCACCTTCCCGACACACAATGAACCATCAGATATGGCGGATTAGATGAACTTTATGAAAATGAACTTAGTAAGCTCGGGCCTTTAAGAAAAACCCCCGTGTGTTACTGTGGTGGCATGATAATGATAACTTTTTTATATATGTATAACTTTCGACAATGTGTTCACTGAGTACCCCGTACTCAGCCCTGCATGTATTTCTAAATGTGCAGGTTGAACAGTGATGAAATGGTGGCTGGGTGGAGTTGGTGGTCGTCTCATCTCTTTTGTAGGATTTTCGTGGGATACGTCTTCATACATATGACCATTTGGTTACAACTCCTTCAGCTGTGCATTGTTGTAGTATTTTGTACTAGATGGGTCATAGGAAAAATGATCAGTAACGAGTGACCCGTGATAAACACTCTTTTAATCTTCAAGATCTTTCGTTGTCTTGTGAACCTCCTTTATCTTATGAAGAAGTATTAGTGTGTCTTATTGTTAATTCTTTCATCCCCTTTCTATCCCATCTTCTAAATTTCCTCGCCTAATCATGATTCACCGAGCAATGCTATCCTTAGCAAGGCGCGGTCGTGACAAGATCACAGTTTAGAGTTTGTAGGAAAGATGTCGTTTGCATTTTATCACTACCCTACAATATGAATTATGTAAATTAGTTAAAATATATATTTTATAAAATATTTTAAGGATTAATTTTGATAATAAGAAATAATATTAATTGATAAATAAAGAGAGAATAAATAGATAAAGAAAAGAAAAACTATGTTTGTTGGACCATAGACCTCTTTGTTAAAAAAGACTAATAGCTTAATTATTAGGGCTCGCTTGATTGGCCCGATAGGGTGAGATAAGCACTCTTATCTTGGGCTTGTCTAGAGTTTGATTGCCCTGACAGTGTTGCACAACGACCTGGGATACAACCACTAACCCGAGCCGCATTAAGATACGAACACAGTTTTTAGGGGTATGCGTATCAGGCTTATCGGCTCCGATACGCCTTATGCCGTCATTCCCGATTGTCGGATTGTCTAAAAGACCCCGCATATTGCCGATTGTATGTGGTGTTATGGGATTATAGGCTATAAAATAGGGGTTGTTCGAATTGAAGTTCAGCGTGCTCTCGATTTGTGGTGAGGCTCGAATTCAGACGACTAATTGGTAAGAATTTCGATTCAGTTGTTCATTAATTGCATAATTGACCCTTTATTGCAAACATTGAATTGGTGTGTTTGTTATTTTCATCGGAATCGCGCAGCAAACTTTTTTCGATAGTGTAACCGGCGGTCAATGGATAATGGAGGGGATTTCGGTGAGGTATGTGAATTCCATAGCGCACCATTGTTTACGCATTTGAATAGATCTGAATGTGTATGTTTCCATCTTTTCTGTGATATGGATTGAACGTAATACGAATTGGTAATTTTTTTGGTATATGCACCTTCTAGTTGATGCTTGTAGTATAGGTTGTTGTGATAGAAATAAGTGGTAGGTATAAGGTTTCAAACGATTGCCTTCGCTGTGTAAGTTTATACTAGGAATCTGAAAACTCGAATTGAAGTTTGCATTGTCTATTATGAACGGCTTGATCAGGTTTCATATACACAAAATGACATGACGACCGTGTTGATTTTGCTTGAAGAGGTTATACGCAACTATCAAATTAACCTGCTGCTGATCTCTTTGATGATATCATTGATTTGCCCTAAAAACTGCAAGCGTAAACGTTGGAATCGTCTAAATCAGTCATTGGTTTTAGATTCTATTCCGGCTCATGTACGTCAGCTGGATAGACTAGTGCGTGTAACAGATAGGGCATGCGTAGATAATTTACGGATGGATAGGAACACCTTTGGGCGTCTATGTCGCATTCTCCGGGACCGGGTAGGATTAATTGATCAAAGACTAGTCAGTGTGGAAGAACAAGTAGCCATGTTCCTTTGTGTGCTAGCACATCACAAGAAATCTCGCATCGTTGAGCATAATTTCATGTGGTCGTCTCAGACTGTGTCAAAGTACATACACATTGTACTCCGTGGTATTCTCACACTACATAGTATTTTTTTGGTGAATCCCACCCCCATAGATGAAGATTGCCCTGAGCGTAGGTGGAAATGGTTTAAGGTACATATACAGATTGTAATGCTTCCTTAAATCTTCGTTATAATGCTTGATTGTTTTTGTTATCTATATACAGGGTTGTGGTCAAAGTGTATATTTGTGGAATTAATATATCTACTACCTGCCAACATCATTTCCAATCAAAGCTAGGTAAGATAGACAATATTTATTGCTCAACCACAATTCATAAATTCCTTCGGTAGAAAAGGGTGCCCCCCTTTGTGACAAATATCATCTACAACAATTTGCCCAGCCATCGTCACGAGCCAGATTTCTATTTACACAATGAGCTTGAAAATACCTCCACAAGCAATGTTCTTCTATAGGGGTAAGTGGACCCAAGAGATGGATGCCATGCTCCTTTCGACGCTGATCACTCTGAGGACCGGACGTGAATGGGAAGATGGCAATGTGCCGGCCGAGGTGCTCCGCAATGTCCGTGATGTGATCAATCATCCTTTTGGATTGGATCTTACAACCGACGATATATCAGTGCGTGTTAAATTATTGAAGGCTAGGTTCGTGCGTTTTAAAAAATTGGTCAAGACTAACGGTGTCCAGTGGAATACTCAAGACCGAATAGTGGCCGCAATGGATGAGACGTGGAAGTTTATATTCAAGGTTCGTAGAAGCACGTGTGTTTTTTTCCTAAGTCCAGAAAATGTGTGCTTTTTAATAGGAAATCATGAACGCGCATCCATTCATTAAATATAATGCACTCTGTTTGCGTAACCTTGCATGGTAGAGGGATGCTTCGGCGGCGGAGTATTACTATCGTGACGAGCCAGATTTCAGCCTTCTTGCGAGTTTCTTTGGCCCGTACGACGTCAAGGTTGAAATCCCCGATGAGGTGATTACAATTTCAGACAACAGTGCGGAGGTCATAGTGCTTTCTGACTCCGACGTCCCGGAGGCGCCAATGCAAAACCGGCTAATTGATTCACCCGCAATCTCTGACGAAGCGACATCACCGATGCCGGTCTCCTCAACGTTTGTTCGGCGTAAGCTCTTTGAAGCAGACAAACCAAGCTTCCATGCGCGTCCCAGTACCTCATTGCCTATTGTGTATAACACTGAAAAAATGGTCAACTTGTCGCCACCCGATGGAGAGTCGTGCGCTTCTTGGAGTCCTTCCCCGAAATAAGGTTATGGTGCCCTGAGGCGCCAACCATGTGTCGCAACCTTTTGTTTTGTAGGTCTATGGAAATGACTAGTTTTGTGGTAGGAATGGTTCAACTTATTTAATATGAAGTCTTTTAGTTTATCTAATCTTTGGGTGTGTACTGGGAAGCCTCATGTGTGTACATGAACCACTTAATCGGAACACTACTAAGCAGACATTAACAAAGAAGCTAACATTATGAAATAAGGTTCCATCAAAAACTATGCATAACAAAGTTTCATATTCAGGTAAAGATCACAAAATAACAAAAAATGCATACAAAAGCAGGGCCATACACAAGAGTTCCCAAATGCTACTGCTGCCCGAAACAAAACCACCAACTGCTGCACCATGAAAGCAAAAAAACATTACCAACCATTTCGTCACCAAGATCAGCCTTGCAACATGTTGTCGGATTCCAATAGGTCGAAGACAAAAGCTGCACGAGCAGTTTCCGGCAACCCCCGAAACAGGTCAAGTAGCTCGGGTTCTTTGACCAGCTTCTTACTCACATAGAATTGTAGCTTAAGAGATAAGCCGGGTAGACCTTTCAGTTGGTCAAAGACCTCAGCCCGCTTGTTGCTTAGATCGAACTCGTATCCTATTCTCTTCGAAATCTCGGTCAAACGATCATTAGTATCGCTGTGAAGCTGTCCCATGAGCGTTAGCACGCCGTCCATCCTGTCTTCGACCTTTCGCTTCTTCATCACCTTCTTAGTTAGTTTTTGTTCTGGACCGGACCCCGACCCAGATGCAGCCCCCACGGCATGTGGTTGACGCACCCCCGCCCCCCTGAAACTGTCCCGACATCAACACCAGCACCAGATCCAGACACTCCACCCTCTGTTACAGATTGGCTGTCGTCTATCATGTCTGGAAGGATCCCGTCCGGGATTGGCTCGTCAGGAAATAGCTCTGCAAACGTCATGTGGGGGGAAATGGCCTCATCGACTGGAACTTCATTTTGTTGGCCGTATATTGTACCCGCAGCAGCAGACACGTCTATACCACGTTCACCATCCGCACGGTCCTGACCAAACACCTCCTTCCAGTCTTCGTATTGAGGCCACGATTTGTTCCTCATGTACTTCGCATGTCTTTCTTTCTGGGTACAAACATCCAAAGCAAACATATCAAGATTTATAAACGCACTGATCACTCCAGCAGTAGGCACGCATAGAGAAAAAAAAAACCATTTTCCAAACCCCAAAGCAAATAGCACATTACGGACCTTGCTATAAAATGAAGATTTATATAAGCAATGATCAATTCAATGTTATGAATCCTAAGCAGTAGGCACGCAGGGAAAAAAACCATTTTGCAAACCAAATATCAAATACAACTATACATACCTTGCAAAAAAGTGCCCACTGTTCATCATCGGCTTCAATTCGTATGTACCATCCGAATTGAAGCCAATGCCACTGTGGTTTAGCATCATCTTTAGTGATCCATAACTCCTCTTCCTAGTAGTTATTTTGGAGTAGATGTGCGGGTATGGGAGGATATCGGTATTTGGAAATTCACGCTTAATCGCCTCCCTCGCGCGTACCAGGTAACCAGAGCGAAACCCATTGTCGGATTTCCATCCATTAGCTGCCAACTCCTTTAGAGTTGCCATTAGGATCTCTTCTTCACGGACCGACCATATGCGTCTAGACCTGTCAGCTTTTGAGTTCCTATTCGGATAGAAGTCGTTGCTACCTATTGCGCGAAACAACTGATGAATCTCGAATTTTTTAGTATACATACCATAGTAAACGATTACATGAATCAAGAACAACATTACCCTCTGGACTTCCTTCGTTCTCGCTAACTTCATGGTGTTGAGAGGCCATAACACCCAAAATCTACCAAGAGGCAGAAGCAACAATGCACTATAAATCCTATACAATCGCTCAAACACCAACATACCAAAAAATCAAACACCAACATTGGAGAAAGTATAAACACCGCTCAAATGAACCCAGATTTCATACAGTTTTACAGCAATAAATTCCAACGAAGGCCAAATGAACCCAGATTTCATACATTCACAGCAATCAACTTGGTTAATCATTGTAAATTAAGTGGTTCGAAGGAATGCATACCTGTCGATATGAAAATTAGGGCGAATGACGATGGGAATTAAGTAGTTCGAATGCCTTTTGCCTGATATATCTGCGAGGTCGTTCGTCACCAACGTGGTTCTCGGCGAGGCGCGGGAATGATTTGGGCGGAAACTTGAATACACTCTATTTAGGGCTGCAAGGACAAAATGGGGTATTGAGTAAAATTATGAGGACAAAACAGACTATTTAACATCTTATCATACATTTTCTATTGCCTAATCAAAGACAATAAAAGAAACCCTAAAAACAATATCAGGGCTATCAAACATCATACTCAGATAAGGCCTATCACACATATCATGCAAAACCATATAAAAAAACCCTATCTCACCCAACCCTATGTGGCCAATCAAACGAGGCCTTAGGCTACTAATTTTATATTACATGTATTGAAGGGGGCGATAATGTTATTTTTAACTCAACTCAAGGGGACTTTTTAGGCTCTACGGTTGGAGGGCAGCCGCACCCTCCCCATCCACCACTAACTATAATTCTAAAAATATTTATATCCTTTTAAGAAGTTCGTAATAAAAATTAGTTTCTAAATAGTTTATAGGCTGTATATATAAATTTCATAATCTTGTAACAACGATTATTATCAATTCAGAAGCATTCAGATCGGAATAAATTTCCAGTCAATGAAATCCCTCTTTTTTAAGTACTACGAAACGAAAATTAATGAAATATGTCTTGAATTGAAATTTAAATGACAAAAGCTTATAATTCAATTATCCAAACATGTTGAAGAGGTAAAATTCTTTGAAACATCTCACAAATAATTGTAAGTTATAAGTACTTTAAAATAAATGTAGCCAAAACACCCCCTCGCTCTTATTCTGCATCATTTTTATGTCTTCTGCTAAAAGTCTTATTAAATTTCTGGGATTAATTCAAGGCTCCAATCACAGATACAATAAATTGGCATTCGAAATGTTAAAAAGGAATAAGATGAGTTACATAATTGGTGAGTTAGGGGTGTTCAACTCTTCTGACCATTTTTAATCTTAATTAAATAGCTTTTGTAAATATATTAATTCCAATTTTGTAAAATTAAATAAACCTTCTACAATATAATTGTTTATGTTTATTGTAACGATACAAATACGCATCAAAGACGCTTTGGCAGAGTGGTTAAGGTGTGTGCCTTAGCCACTCGGCCAAAGCGAGAGTTCGAATACTTTTTTGTTATTTTTGATTAAATCTCAACATGGATTTCTAGTTATCCATGTATTTAATTATTTGAGCAGTAATTACTCATCTTGTTTAGTTACCACAGACAAGCATTATTACCTTGCAATCTACCACCGACCGATAGAAAAACTTCGACAGAATGATTAGAAGCCCAACCCATGACCGAGCCACTTCATTTTTTATACTTCCTCCGTCTATGAAAAATAGTTCATATTTTCATTTTCATCCATCAAAATTAGTGTCATACCACAAATCAAAGTTATTCTAATGTGATTACATGATTTGCACTAATTTTTTATTCATAGTAGTATTCAATGAAAATTCAAATGTACCCGAAATACTATCAATTATTAATAGAAAAATAAAAAAATTAAAAAGCTATTTTCTGGTTGTTGGAAAGAAATCAAGGAGTTAATGTGATTGATTTCTAATTGATCTCAAACTGATCATATTCCAAAATTAGGAGATTGTAATTACCATATGAAAATTGTAATCTTACCTATAAGAATGTAATCTCTGCACATATCATTCAAGCAATAATATTATACCATTTTTCGATCCCTAATTGTTTCTTCATGGTATCAGAGCAGGAAGAATTCTGGCTCAGAGAATTCTCATCATAGCCGAGTGATACCCAAACTCTCGGCCCTTATACCAAAACCAAACCATAGATCAATTCAGCCAAAAAGAAACCAATCCAAAGATGACAGATACAGACAACAAGCCAACAGGAGAATCCTCAAAGTTGAGGACAAACAAGGGTGTTACCGTGGCGTTCAAATTGAACGGGAAAAATTACCCGTTGTGGGCTCGACTGATGAAAGTCGAGATTGGAAGCAGGGGGGGATACTCCCACATCTACGACAAACCACCGGAGCCAAACAGCAAGGGGTACCGGGAATGGGAGGAAATCGACTTGATTGTTTTCTCTTGGATCGTCAATAATATCGAAAATGATATTATCGCCGATTTTACTCATCATCAAACAACTAAAGCCTGTGGGACAATCTCGCAATCACCTTCGAGAGCAAGGCGGATCCTTATCAATCTACGACCTGGAAGACAAGATAATATACATGAGACAAGGAAATCTTGATCTCGAGACGTATTACCGTCGGATCCACGGATTGTGGGTGACAATTGATCGAAGTCAGAAACCACCCGTGACATGCTGCGATAAGGGGATCGGGGAATTCCGACAACACACGAGCGAAAAAACGGCTCATCAAATTCCTCACTGGATTAAACCAAGAATACGACCATATCCGTCGGGAGATTCTGAAGGAGCAACCTTACCCTCAGTCGAAGAAGCCTACGGATGGGTGAAGAAGGAGGCGGCTCGACAAAGAATCATGCCACGGCATCCTCTCCACCCTCCGGAGACTCCACTGGCGTAGGGAGCGCCGATGCATCATCGGGGAAATAGGCTATGGATTCGGGGCGCAGAGAGATCGACCGAACCGAGGAGTACCGAACCACCGCGGAGCGCCGCCACCTGCTGGAGCTACACACCATTCCGGAGGAAAAACGGACAAGAGCAAGCTATGGTGTTCCCACTGTGGGAAGAAAAACACCGAGGGAAACTTGCTTCCTCCGTGTGGGTTATCCGGAGTGGTGGGATGAGAAGCAAAAGGCACGAACTCAGGCGAAATTCGCCGCCGTCAGAGTCGCTGAGGTGAGCAGCGGCAAAACCCCCAAGTTCAGAACAGGGGAGAATCGATTGGAGGAGAAATCAGGCGAATAACTCTCTCCCGGAACCCACGGTGGCAGCAACAGCGGCGGCGGCGGAGGGGTTGGGTCGGGAATTTTGTGGCAAGAGCCGGAGGAGCGACGGAGTCGCAGAAATGGAGCAGCGGCGCAATGGATGGAGGTAAGGGTTTGGTCTTACACCAAACCCTAATACTTTTCCTTTTTTACAATTAAGCCCTCCAGTTTCTGTAACCACACAAATAACCCACTACTTCAAATCGACCCCTAAACTCCTCATATTATGATAAATCACCCACAGCTTTCCTGAAATCCGAATATACCCACATATTGACCAAATTAAAACCCAAATCGTTTTGCACCTCTTATGAAAATTTCCGTTGCATTCAACGTGCAAAATATGGGTAAATTGATACACGGGGATGGATCTTTGATTGTGGAGCCACAGATACTATGACTCCGGTAAAAACGGACTTTAGCGACTTCAGTGAGGTCACTAAGACATATATTCGAACTGCGAATGGGGAGTTAATTAAAGTGGCAGGGGCCGGAACAATAGAAATTTCCCCAAATCTTCGTTTGTCAAATTGTCTATTTGTGCCAAGTTTATCTCAAAGATTAATGTCAGTGAGCCATGTCACACGGGAACTGAATTGTACTCTACTAATGCACCCAAATTGTTGCATTTTACAGGATATTCGGACGAGGAAGATCGTTGGGCGTGGCACTGAGAACAGGGACTCTACTACGTGGATGGGGTAGCTCAACATGGCAGTGCAATGCTGGCTCAAGGATCCAGAGAGAGGAGGCTTGGCTGTGGCACAGAAGACTAGGACACCCTTTCCATGGTTATTTTCAGCTTTTATTTCCAAACTTTAAAATTCTAGAGATTTTTCTTGTGAGACATGTGTTTTGGCCAAGAGCACAGACAATCTTTCAAACCTTCAATACTCGTATGAAATTTATGTTTGAACTTGTGCATGCTGATGTTTGGGGTCCTGCACCTGTTACTGGGGAAAGGGTTTTAGATATTTTATTAACTTTATTGATGATTGCACTAGGATGACGTGGATTTATTTCTTGAAACACAAATCTGAAGTAGCCGAAAAATTCAGCTTATTTTTTCATATGATCCAGACTCAGTTTCAAACCACCATAAAAATCCTTCGATCTGATAATGGGAGGGGTTTTGTAAACAATGGCATGTCTGAGTTCTTTAAAAAACAAGGCCTTGTTCACCAAACCTCTTGTGCCTATACACCCGAACAAAATGGGGTAGCAGAGAGAAAAAACAGAACGATTCTCGAAGTCACCCGTGCTCTCATGATTGAATCCAAAGTGCTACCTTTCTTTGGCCCGAAGCCGTGGCAACCTCGATTTACCTCATAAACCGACTACCCACAAAAATCCTCAACAAAAAAACCCCCCTGATATCCTCTCCCAACAAAGCCAAAATACCGAAACCCTTATATGCTGCCACCAAAAGTCTTTGGTTGCTCAGTCTATGTCCATACACCCAAACATGAAAGAACCAAATTCTCACCATGTGCTTCCATGTGTCTTTGTGGATACGGGGTAAACCAAAAGGGGTATCGATGCTATGATCCGAATACTAAGAATCATCACCACCATAAATTGCAATTTTTTGGAAACAGAATTCTTTTACCACACCACCTTAGCAGTCAGGGGAGAAAAATCCTGAAACTAATCATGGGGACTGTCTAGTTGGTTTGTGTCACCTCCAAGTCCTTCAATTGAGGAACCAACAGAGACTATTGCGGTCACTGCCGCAGAGCACGCCTCTCCATCAGAGTCTACTCAACCATCCCTCGATCGACCTCGACCAGTATCCCAGGTATTCCCCGTATCTATCCCTGAAGAAAGTACTGTAGTTGATACTAACACTGCAGAAGAAGAAAACAACACCGTTGACGGGGACACGGGGAGATATGTGCTTCCTCCACGGAGTACCCGAGGCATTCCCCCAAAAAGATATTCTCCTGACAGAATCGGTGCTAAGAGTAGATATGGAGTTGCAAACTTTGTCCAAGGAAATCTGAGTAAGATGGCACGAGCATTCCAAGCGGCGCTTTATGAGGAAGAGGAGATCCCACGAACTGCCGAGGAAGCGATGAAGCACACACACTGGAAAGAGGCTATGCTTACAGAGATGAGAGCATTGATGAAAAATAATACGTGGGTGAAAGGAAGGCTACCAGAAGGGGTCAAAGCCGTAGGGTGCAGGTGGGTGTTCACCATCAAACGAAGACCAGATGGCTCAATTGAGAGGTATAAGGCACGACTTGTAGC
>NW_024598617.1:0-16049 GCF_004379255.2 Salvia splendens
GTTGACTTAGTAACTCTAGAGACACCAAAGGTAAGGCGAATCAATTGGATAAGAGCTTGGAATTGTGCATCGGATCCTTGAGTTCTACATTTTCTCCATATTATCTCTCATATCATTATCGCACCGCCTTTTCTAGTCCTTAATTGATACTTGCTTATTATATGCTTTTATTAGTTGTTAGAACAAACAAAACTGCACTTGATTGTCTAGATAGTAGTTGATCTTTGTTCGTGGTAGTTAAGCTGATACAAAATTGTCTCTGTGGGATACGATACTCTTGCTTACTGATTGCTACACTAGCCTCCCGTACACTTGCGGGTACTACTTGTGTTAAAATAAGTTGAGTCACCTTTTTAGATTATTTTTTAATTGGGTACGTTCGAAATAAGACTATCTCCATCCGTGACACTCACCCAACTCAACCACAATCAACTTTTTAATAAAATATTCATTTCTCTATCCTCCACATACACAACTCTCCTCCAATTCAACCTCCATCAACTTTTTTACTTCCATCAGTGACCCCCAACCCAACCCAATTAAATATTTTATTTTTCATATATTTTTATTAATATTTTAATTTATAGTTAATTTAGATATATTAAATAATGTCTAAAAATTATAATAAAAAATATATGATTCAAATTTAAAAACAGAAAATATTAGATATTCAAATAATTAAAGCACAATATATATAAATTACACACATTAAAAAATACAAAGCGATAATAGAAATAAACAAACCAAAATACAAATGAAGAGTTAAAAAAAGCTAGCTTAAACAAGATAAACATTAAATTTCAGAAGAGGGGCTTACATGAATGTTTGGAAGAATAATTCACATGAGTTTTGAAATGATATATAAAGACAAAATAATAATAATATTAATTAAATTAATAATAACTAAAATAAATTAATTCAAATGGCTTTTTTTGGAAGAACATTTCACAATGAGTATTGGAAGGATATATGGATAAATATAATAATAATTGAATAAAACAAATTCATAACTAAAAGTAATAAAAAAATAAAAAATTAATTTAGTGTAAAATGTTCAAGATTAAAAATGTAAATCTATATATGGATAAATATATTTCTTATTGCAATAAAAATATAAGTACAAATTTATACAATAACCAAATTTGTACAACTAGTAATAAAATAAATCAATAAATAAAAGTAAAAGTATTTCATATATTGACATAGATTGTGCCATGTGTACATGACCCACTTTTTGCTTGGGCCAGCAGGTTGACAATGAAAGAGGAGGTTGGTTTGGTTAATATAATTTAGAATTATTTTTATTATTTTATTTTTTTTGTCCTATATGGGTGCCCCTCTCCTCCATTGGAGGTGGGGTGGTAACTATTATTGGTGTGGGGTTGGGTCGGGTGGGGTGGGGTGGGGGTGTTAATTAATAACCTTGTGTATATTAATTTTGTGCGTAGCTTCACTTTTTAATATTCAACTAGTCGTATTCTTATTAATAAAAAATGGCTTATTGGCATAGACCAAAAAAAAAAGAAAAGAGAATGGCTTAAAACACGCAACATAGTTGATGCCAATAAAAATAAATAAAAGCAAAGTCCAATTATTGTTACCACGAAACCACGCTTCTTCAATTCATGAGGTCCGAATTATATGCTTCATGGATTCAAATTCATATTTATTTAGGCTGAAGTTTAATAAATTTTTGTTTCTATAAACAATTTAGACGAGAAAAGGACAAAAACAGTGTAGCAAGGAGTAATTAGATAGTAAAGTAAAATGACCTGAAAATGACAGCGAGCAGGAAAGTGAAGGCCGGAGCGAGGTTGCTCATGGCGGAAGCCAGCGTGGGAGAGCCGTAATTGATGCCGGTATACCCCATTATCTGCGATGCATACCTTCCACAAATAACACGCAAAATCAATCAATTGAAATTAACAACAATCGAGGGAGGGCGACTCACCCCACGGCTCCGAGCAGGAACATCTTCAGCAGTATCGACGAATTCAGCGACGGCAGCAATCGCGATCTCAAATCAAAACAGAGAATCAATTAATTAACAAATAAATTAATTAAAAGGCGGGGGAGATTGATCGAGATAAATAAAGCATTAAAAGGAGGGGCAGATCGACGCACCGGCGGCGGAGAAGAAGAGGGAGGGGGAGGGGAGAGGGCGGCGACGGCGTAGGCGTAGACGAGGAAGACGTGGCGGCTGCAATGCCGGCGCGGCGAACTTGAAGAGCGTGTTGAGACCGACGTTGAGGCACTCCATCGACACCATGGCGCCGAAGGGAGCGCTTCGCGGTAGCAGTAGCTGCTCCGCGCCTGCCGCCATCTTTTTTTTTTTGTTCGCCTGAGCGTGTTGCCGGCGCACGCAATGTTTTTTTTTGGGGCAATTTTATTTTCCGTTTCAGTCGATGTTGCACTTGATATTATAGACTTATAGGGTAGTGCTGTAGTGGAGTGTGGAGTCAGGAGTGCTTTCTCAACTTGGAGGGGCCTACATTGGGGACCTTCAAAAGCGACCCGCGCAAGAGCATCCACAATCGTGCTGTTGCCAACGAGCATGGTTGTGGACCCGGCTCCAATTTTTCTGCGTGCTCTTAGAGCATCCACAATAGCTTTCACCCAGTCATAGCCCAGCCACAAACTCCTCCTGCCACATCATCAGCACTAAAAATCCTCATGCCACATCATCAGGACCAGCAAATATCTTGCCAACGGCATCACCATGGTTGTGAACCCGTTGCCGACTACCGGCTATGGATCTGGCATGCGTACTTCGGGGTCCCCGGCTCGAACAACGACATAAACGTGCTCCACCAATCCGACTTCTTCGCCGAAGTTTTGGATGGTAAAGCGCTGGCCATCAACTTCACCACTAACAACCGGCGCTATAAAATGGGGTACTATCTTGCCGACGGCAACTACCCGAAGTGGCCAACCTTCGTGAAGACGTGCACTTGGCCTGTGAACGCAAAGCAGACGCTTTTTGCTCAGAAGCAGGAGGCTGCTCGGAAGGATGTGGAGCGGGAGTTCGGGGTTCTCCAAGCTCGTTTCAACATTATCAAAGCCCGGCTCGTACGTGGTTCATGGAGAGCATGGTCGACATCATGTAAACGTGCATAATCTTGCACAACATGATTGTCCAAGACGAAGGACCCGAGGCGGGAAATTGGTTCGACCCTGAAGCCTCCGGAAGCTCAACCGCCAGTAGTCCGCCTCGAAGTGGAATGCATCCGTCTATACAAGAACGTTTGTCTATTCAGGCAATGACACGTGACTCTTCCGCCCACGCCCAACTCTAAGATGATCTAATGGAACACATTTGGGCAAATTTGGCGGATGACATTAAATTATATATTTTTAATTTTTTTAGGATTTTTAATTATGTTTTTTTTTTATTTTTTACGAATTTTATGTTGTAATGTTATTTTATTTTTAATGAAGTGTGTTTTTTATTATGAATTTGTTGGAAAAAAATAATAAAAAATGAAATTGAATGAATAGTAATTTAAGGGACGGTTAAGAGATAGAGAGTTACAGGTTCCGTCCCTTAATTAAGAGATGAAGTAAAAAAATACAGTGTGACCATGAATAATAATTTAAGAGACGGTTAAGGGATGATTTAGTGACAACGTCGTGGATGAACTTAATTTTATTACTCACATAGTTATTTAGTAGCTGTTGAGTCTTGTTATTATGTTGATTTTTTATACTTGGGTGATAACTGATAAATTATCATTGCGTCAAACAGACAACACGCAAGTATATTGGCCTTGCATTTCAGTAGTGTTTTTAGCCAGTTTCTTATTGATTGGGTTACCGATTGATCGAGACTTTTTTCATAATACTTATAAAATTTTTACATATGGAATTATGTGGTATTTTTTCATCTAACATTTTCGATAAGAATACACATAATATGTTTTTCAATATTTATTGTCTTCACCAATTATAAAAACACTGTGTAATTTCTCCTCGACTTTGGAGTCGTTACCACCATTTTTAGTGGCAATTTTTGAATAGCACCATTTATAAATACAAACAATATATATACAATTACTTACACTTTTAAATTAACAATATAATCAATTTTCTTGTAATTCTTTGTAGATAAGTTGTCCAGATTCATTTGAAAGGTGGTGTATTAATTTTGATAAGAAATATTTTGTCAAACACATACACCCAATTCAGTGTATTGTGTTTATCTAGTATTTTTTAAGAAATCTTTCTGCAACAATGAGGCAAAAATAGAATCGCGCGTTCAAGATTTGGTGGAGAAGAGCCAAAATCGGCAGCCATCAATTTACCACAGAATTAAAAGAATGCATTTTTCGAATGTCAAGCTTTTTGCAATTTAAAGGAAAGCCATATTATCTCTTCACCGACTCAGCACGTGAACCTGAATGCCTAAATCTTATGAAACATCGATTTTTTATAGTGGTTGTGCAATGTCGACATATGCCCTTCATATCTCATCATCACATTCATAGCTTCTTCAACACACCTAACATATTGCAGGCCTTAACATTTAATCTGACTGGCGTTCTTGATCTACTCCTCGATCCTATTGTTCTCTCTCTTCTCCTGGGTTAGTTTTGAGTGTTCATTTCTGCTAATTAATGCTTGGAAATGCGATGATTTAGGATTGCGGGATTCTTCATTTTTGGATATTGGAGTGTGATTGGATGCTTTTGATGTTGTTTGGATTCAATGGCGATTTTGGCTCTTGTGATTTTGCAGTTTTCCCTCTTTTCCGATGATTGGTTAAATAAATTCCGTGCTGTTGTTTTTGCTATGTGATTGAAGATTTGGGCAAGTTAGAGAATTCAGATATTAACTTAATCAGCTTTAACTGCAAAAAAATTGAAAAAAGTGTTCCCTTTATTGAATTTGTTAGTTGCACTTGATAAAGCTTATGAGAATTGTATTAGTATGAACTTAATTGCTGCATTGGAATCATTGAATAGGTGAATGAGTATAGGTGCCATTGAGTTTCTGGAAAACAAAGCCAGGAACATAGTTGAAATGGAAACCTTACAATCTAAAACTCATAAAACGTCGTTGTTCTAGTGCTAGAGATTGAGGTGTTTGAGTGTTTTGGGAGTTTTGGTACTCCATCAATCCCTAGTCTATGCCAGAAAGGCTGTTGATATGCTTCGTTCGGCGCTATTGATATCCTTCGTTTAGTGTTGAATCCTTATTACTTAAAAGGGTGTGAATCATCTCTCGAAATGTCATAAGTTCAGTATTGAATCCATATTACTTAAACGGTGTGAATCAGTGTTCGTTATTGCAAATGCAAGGTGGAGATTCCACCAAACTGCAGATGTCTCGAGGTCTTTCTTCTCACAATACGAATTTAAGTAGCATTATCTAGTCTCATCCTTACCTCCTGCCAAATGGTCTTCGAAATAAGTTGGGAGTTTAGTTTTTATGTAGTAATAGTTGTCTATATATATCTTGTTTCTCAAACCTGCAATTCAGGGTTTTGTTTCTAGAAAATTCTTCTAGCTATTAGCATGCTTGTGATGATTCCATTCTTTTTTCACTCTTTACAATTCTTTCTTTAAGTTGTACTCCACTAAATAACTTTAGATCTGTTTTCACTTTTTCCTTGTTTTGCAGTCGAAGGATAGCTTTTCACAAAATGTCTTCTCCCAGCAAAAGGCGTGATATGGATGTCATGAAATTGTAAGTGGTTTTTGGATAGTTACTCTACCTCTAACAACTATCTCTAGAGTTATCCAGTTCATGTTTGCCATTCTGATTGACCAACGATAGTTAATATTTCCCTCTTCATGTTGCATTCATCGGAGATATCTCCATTCTTAATACGGAACTCCGGATTCTTTTACCTAACCTAATGTTTTTGTTGTAGAATGATGAGTGACTACACTGTGGAGCCCATAAATGATGGCATCAACGAGTTCAATGTGGAATTTCATGGCCCAAAAGAAAGTAATGCCACCCTACTTTAGCATGCGATCGCTTCCGTTTGATATGACTTCATTTTCTACACTTGACTTCTCTTAATATCATGTTGGTGATGCTGTTTAATTATGTGTCACTTTCATTTTCTCATTTCTATCCTTATGAACAACCTAATTGACAATATCACAACTAGATTAAATTTTTATTCACAATTGGTTGTTGCTTTATACTTCTGAGTGCATAAATTTTATTCTGTTTGGCCTTCTGGAAAGTCATTAGTTCACGTAGATGCTTTTGGTACATAAATCATTGACTGATGATGGATCATTTTGGAGTTCCGATAAAATTGATCACAAGTTTGAGGAGGGTGGTCCTGCGATTGTAGGTCCATACGAAGGTGGAGTTTGGAAAGTTCGCGTGGAACTTCCCGATGCTTATCCTTACAAATCACCTTCGATTGGGTTCGTCAACAAAATCTTCCACCCCAATGTTGACGAGCTGTAAGTTCCCATGCGTTTTTCGTTGCAGCTGTTTCAAAGGAATATAAGCCTCTTCCTGCTAACTTTCAATCACGGAACTGCCTTTTGATGCATGTGAACAATTCGGATGTGGATACGCAGAAAGTTACTTAGTAGTTCTGTTATTATATACACGAACTTTGGCACTTGGAGAGTATACCTGAAATCCATTTATCATGGAGTATCATTTAATTTTATGACCCTTTAGCAGCTTTTTCATGTATGTTATCATGTTTATCTGTGCAAATGTTTGGATGATAGGTCAGGTTCGGTATGCTTGGATGTCATCAACCAGTCGTGGAGTCCAATGTATGGTAAGCTCAAATCAGTTGATTATAGATCCCGACATTTGCAAATTCGGGATCCCTCACTTTAAAATCCCAGCTCCATTGCTGTTTCACGACTATAGTTGGTATCGAATTATGTCACGAGACCGACATTGCATTGGCTTAACAAAATGTATATATCCTTATGCAGATCTGTTGAATGTGTTCGAGGTTTTCCTCCCCAGCTTCTTCTCTATCCTAACCCTTCGGACCCACTCAACGGTGATGCCGCATCTCTGATGATGAAAGACAAAGAGCAATACGACCAAAAAGTCAAGGGTACTACGTCCTCTCATTCTGTCTCGAAAAGAGAAACTAGAAAAAGGCCAATGCCCGTAAATGGTGAGTTGCTATTGGTATCTCACGATCTTTTTTCTCGCTTGATCCAGAGTATTGTGACCGGTATGCAAAGAAGAATCATGCCGATAATAGCACGAGTGATAGTGATGAGGAAGTGAGCGACAACGAGGCCTACAGTGACGGGCGGAGTGAAAGCGAGGACGAAGTGGCGGGGCATGCGGATCCTTAGGTGGCAAAACCAGTGATCCATTGCTTTGTTATAATTAACTGTATCATGAATGGTTACTATAGTGTGCAGGTGGGGTGGTATGAATATCCATTTGAGTTCCAAATTTCTAGTTTTATTACTCAACTTGGATGTAATGCTTGCACAATCAGACTTACTACTACTGTCTGATGTTGGGCTGTATCTATCTATGTTTTATTTACGGCGTATATTAGTGTGACAGATTTGGACATTTGCAGGTGGAAAGATGCCCTTTTCCGGAATTACATTTGTCACATGATTGTCCTTGATTAATATGATTAATTGAAAAAACAAATACTAATTGCATGCATCATGCACCCCTTCGGTTTGGCTTGAAACTAATCTGGCGTAACTGTCCTTGATCGGTTAAATAAACAAAATCACCTCTGTTGAAAACGTAAAGCGGCGATTCTTGAACTGACCGAGTATAGTTTCACCATTGAAATCGTAAATAGACTATTCTTGAACCCCAATAAACTATATATATCACCTCTATCAATCCAATCACCACGAATGACAAATCCTATTTGAGAATGAATCAAACCAAATAATTAACCAACAATTCGGTCCCAAACCAATAAACTCAAACACGACAAATCGAACCGAACCAGCTATATTTGTTCAACTACGATGATCACTAAATGAATGAGGCTGAAAACGTCGTTATCGTAGTACCCATTTGAGAAATCAAGAATCAACACTAACTGAACCAAGCATCTCTCGCCGGCACCTTAATTAATTCCAACACGATCTGCATGGACTCTTCTTCCCCAGACTTCATCAAAGTCTCTTGGCAATCTCCGCAATGCTACTCATATCATCTTCTCTCTCCATCTTCATCACTTTCACACACCATGAAGCATTTCCCAATCGCAGTTACGCTTCTTCTTATTCTTCTATTGCAGCTAGCGAAATCAGAGGAGAATCTGGTGAGAGATTCCCTCCTCGATTTCTTCTCCAAACTCTCCGGCAACAACAACAACAACACCACCATTTCCGGCTGGAACTCCACCTCCGACCCCTGCACCGCCAAATGGCGCGGCGTCACGTGCGATAAACACCTCCTCCACGTGCAGAAAATCGACCTCGCCGCCCTCGCCCTCTCCGGCGTCTTCGACCCCGGAACCCTCTGCCTCTCCCTCTCCCTCTCCCGCTCCCTCTCCATCATCAACGTCGCCGGAAATTCCCTCCGCTCTTCGCTCAATTTTCCCGCCATCTCCAACTGCTCCGCCCTCGCCCACTTAGATATATCGTCCAACAACATTTCCGCACCCTTGCCTGATCTCTCACGCATGAGCACCCTCACCGCGTTCCTAGCCCAACAAAACAACTTCCACGGCGAGATACCAGACCTCGATTTCACGCGTTTCCGCGTCTTCAACGTGTCCCACAACCGCCTCTCCGGTCTCATCCCGGTCGGGGCGCGTGGCCTGCCGCCGGGAAGCTTTTTAGACAATCCAGAGCTCTGCGGCCCTCCGCTGACTGATAATTGCTCTTCAGTTGCCGCCGCTGAGTCAGCTCCCAGCGCGCCTCCGCCTTCTCCTCCGCCTCCGCCTCCGCCACACGTCAAAAAGGAAGGTCTCACGAATAAACAGATCCTGATGTACATGGGATACGTGGCGATCGCCTTCGTCGCGGTGCTTCTCGTCCTCATATGGCTCAGGAAGAAGGCGAAAAAGTCGAAGCGAGGCGAAGGTGCTGGTGTGGAAAGCGTGATCAAGCCGGCGGTGGAGGTGAAGGAGGGGAAAAATGAGTATTTGAGCGCGGAGAGCGGTCAGATGTCGGCCTCGGCCTCGTTGATGATGGTGGCGAGCGGGGAGGGGAACGGGATGAGGTTCGACGAGCTGCTCAAGGCGCCCGCGGAGCTTCTGGGGAGAGGGAGCCATGGGAGTGTTTACAAGGTTGTGTGTGAGGATCATGGGATGGTTCTTGCAGTGAAGAGGATTAAGGATTGGCAGATTTCAAGTGGGGAGTTTAGGCAGAGGATGAAGAGGCTTAATCAGGTGAAACACACCCATGTTATGCCTGCTGTTGCCTATTATAGTTCTGGACAGGAGAAGCTCATTGTGTATGAGTTTCAGCAGAATGGAAATCTCTTCAAACACATTCATGGTAGGAAGCTTCTCCCTTCTTAGTTTCTTGATTGGAATTATAGTAACTGTTTTTGTTTAATATGATCACGATTTGTTTGAAAATGATAGGAACCAGCAGTAACAGACAGCCGCTGGACTGGACCAGCAGGCTGTCTATTGCTGCTACGATAGCTGACGCGTTAGCGTACATGCACGACGAGCTGCAGTACGATCGGATTCCTCACGGAAACCTTAAATCATCCAACATTCTGTTGAACAAGAATATGGAGCCCAGCATCAGCGAATATGGGCTGATGCTGGACCAGGGCCAGGACCAGAAGGGCGGCATTCTTGCGAATGGCGCCCTTCAGGAGGCTCAGGAGGACTACAAGGCTATTTTCAAAGTAGACAGTTACGCGTTTGGGGTGGTTCTGCTCGAGCTCCTCACTGGGAGGATGGTTCTCACCGAGGGCTTGGACCTGGCGACCTGGGTGGTGGCCGTGGTCAGGGAGGAGTGGACGGTGGAAGTGTTCGATAAGGACTTGATGCAGGAATGCATCAACGAGGAGAGGATGGTGCGTTTGCTTAGGATTGCCATCAAGTGCGTGGCTAAACCCCCTGAGGCGCGACCGAGTATGAGACAGGTGGCTCTCGCGATTGGCGCCATGAGGGAGGAGGACGAGAGGTCTTTGGACGTCTCAGACCTCTCCGTGACTAGATCTTTTGCTGGTCTATAGTTTCATCACAACATAAAGATGGTAGTAGACAAATTTATAATGTGGAATCATTTGTTAATGTTTGCTTGTTCTTAGATCAAGTTAGTATCGTGATTTAATCTAATAAAGTATTGGAAAAGTCTTGGTTTTTTAATTGTAAGCTCCTCAATTTGATGCAAAAACATTATCGTCTTTTTGAGTTTTTATTTGGATTGCATTTTACAAGATTAAGGAATTATTTGGCTAGAAAACATAAGTTTTAAGTTTGTTGTTGGAAATAAACTTGTCATTACATTGGGAAAATATTACTAATAGGCAATAATGGTTATATGTGGCTTAAAATAACCTAAATCTAGTGGAATTGTCTTTTTCTTTTCAGACTGAAGTTGTTTTTGGAAATAATTATCCAGGCTCAACTTTTCTGTATATAAGTGGAATTATAGTTTATTGGTTATTATTTCACCATCATTTTAGTTTTGGCATATACTCCACTAGTATACTACTACTATTGTTTTTTTTTTCATTTTTAGCAAAACATTATTCCATAATTAACGAAATATTAGTTGAATGTCACTTTTTATCACCTACTACTAAGCCAACATTGTGAAGAACGAACCTACGGTTGTGATGATCGAAATGCAAATTAATGAAATGACAACATGCAAGGAAGAACACAAGCGAATTACGTGGTTCGGCGTAAGCCTACATCCACGGGCAGAATCTGGTGTGTTTCTTTATTGATCACTCGAGAAATTACAAACATAAGAGCACTCAAAACTCTCAAGAATTTACAAGATGGAAAACCCTCAACTCGCCCGAAAACTTCTTGCTTCGAGAGCTAAAAACGCACAGCTGAAAGATAACACTTCCTCTCTTGAATTCTCTCTCTATCACTTTTGATTTCTGTTGTTGTTGGTTCTGGAATGAATCGCAACTCCCTTAAGAAGTATCGATCAAGAAAACCGCCGAACAGCTTCCTTTGCCGAACAGCTTCCTTTGCCGAACAGCTTCCTTTTGCCGAACAGCTTCCTTTTGCCGAACAGCTTCCTTTGCCGAAAAACGGTTATAACCGTTTCCAACGGCTAGTTCCTGTTTTGGTTCCCAACGGCTATTTCCTGACTTGATTCTTCCACCAGCTCAATCCGATCTTGATGAGCTCAAACACTAACAAATCCTCCACCTTTGAGCAATCTAAGATCCATCACTACCAGTTCCACCTTCCTTCCCATACTTACAAATTTCGGACCACCCCAACCAAATCCAAGCAATGTCGGAACTTGGATCTTGGTAGGGCTTTAGTAAGTGCATCAGCCGCATTGTGCTCGGTGCTGACCTTCTCAATCTTCACCGCACCCTTCTCAACCTCATCTCGAATGAAATGCAGCCTCACGTCTATATGTTTGCTGCGTTCATGATATGTCTGATGTTTCGAGAGACAAATCGCGCTATTGCTGTCGCACTTGATCACAACATTCTCTTGCTTCACCCCAAAATCACCAACTATACCCCTAAGCCAGAAGCTTTCCTTTACTGCCTCAGCAAGAGCTATATACTCTGCCTCCGTCGTCGATAGAGCCACCACGGATTGGAGATTAGACTTCCAGCTCACCGCGGAGCCGAACAAGGTAAATATGTACCCAGATTGTGAGCGCCTATTATCAAGGTTAGCTGCATAATCTGAATCGCAAAACCCAATAATGCTATCCTTATCTCCTTCATTCTCTGATTTGAACATTATTCCCAGATCACTACTCCTTTGAGATACTTGAGAATCCCTTTCAAAGCCAACCAGTGCTCTCTTCCCGGACAGGACATGTATCTGCTCACCACGCTTACCGCATGAGAAATATCAGGCCTTGTGCATATCATCATATACATCACACTCCCAACTATGTTGGAATAAGGTATCTGGCTCATCTCTCTTTCTTCTTGCTGATTTCTGGGACATTGTGATTTGGACAGCTTAGTCTGTTGTGATAGTGGAACTGAGGTTGCTCTACTCTTGTCAATCTGATATTTGTGCAGTACTTTCTGAATGTAGCCTTCTTGGACAACCACAACACCCTCTTATCTGCATTTCTGAATATATCCATTCCCAAAATCTTGCTAGCACTCCCCAGATCCTTGATTTCAAATCCCTTTTTCAATAAGGCTTTCACCCTATCTAGCTCCTGTCTATCTGGTCCAGCAAGCAAGATGTCGTCTACATATAATAGCAAATACACAGCAGGTCCCTCAGACTTTGATTTGAAGTAGACACAACTATCATATCTGGAATTTTATAAATCCCATACTCTGCATATGTTCATCAAACTTGATATGCCATTGTCTACTTGCTTGCTTCAAACCGTATAGACTTTTCTTTAGTAGACAAACCTTATCTTCACTCCCATGTATCACAAATCCCTCTGGCTGATTCATGTATATAGTTTCCTCAAGCTCTCCATGAAGAAAGGCTGTCTTCACATCAAGTTGGTCCAAAAACCAACTTCTTTGAGCAACTATAGCTAGCAAAATTCTGATTGAGGCATGCTTTACCACTGGAGAAAATACTTCATTATAGTCTATTCCCTCCTCTTGTGTGAACCCCCGAGCTACAAGCCTAGCCTTGAACCTAATCTTGTTCCCAACCTCCAACTTTTTCTTGTATATCCACTTACAACTCACTGGTTTTTGTGTGGAAGGTCTCTTCACAAGCACCCATGTCTTGTTCTTGATCAGGGACTGTATTTCATCTATCATAGCCTCCATCCACTGCTTGCTCTCCTTAGAACTCATAGCTTCCTTGAAGCTTGAAGGCTCTGCATACTCTATGTTTTCTGCAACACATAGTGCATATAGCAAGTATTCTTCTTCACTGTATCTTGTAGATGGTTTAGGGATTCTTCTGACCCTATCTCTGGCTAGAACATAGTCACCCAATCCTGCTGCTCTTCTTCAGGGTTCAAGACATCAGCATCTGCTTCTTCTTGTTCACTATGATTTCCCATCTGCTGTTCAGGCTCAGCAATTCTATCTGCTCCAGAAACCTCCACCTGAACTGATTCCTCAGCCTCCTCAGGTTCTGGAACACCCATCTCCACCATCCTCTCAGGCTCTGGTTCTTTCTCAGAATGAGATGGCCTCTGGCTCTCTTGAGCCTTTTCCAGAAATGGCATCCTACTTTCTTCAAATTGCACATCTCTAGAGATAATAACTTTCTGATTTCCTGGCTCTATGCACCACAGTCTGTAGCCCTTCACTCCCTTTGGTATCCAATCATCACACATCTCAAGGCCCTTGGCTCCAACTTACTTTGCCTGATGTGTGCATAAGCCATACAACCAAAAATCTTCATATTCGAATAATCCATGGCCTTTCCATACCATCTCTGATCAGGAGTGTCAAAAGCTATAGCTGAAGAAGGACTTCTATTGATGAGAACTGCTGCCATACTCACAGCCTCACCCCAGAATCTCTTAGCCATTCCAGAGCCAAAGAGCATACATCTAACTCGCTCTAGGATGGTTCTATTCATGCGCTCAGCAACTCCATTCTGTTGGGGATTAGATGGAGATGTCCTATGCCTCTTCATACCTTTCTGCTTGCAGAAAGAATCAAACTCCCCACTCAGAAATTCCAGCCCATTATCAGTTCTTAAACACTTCAAAGAACACCCTTTCTCCACCTCCACTTCCCTACACCACTCCTTGAATTTCATGAATGTCTCTGACTTTTCCTTCAAGATAAACACCCATAATTTTCTAGAAAAATCATCAATAATGGATAGAAAGTATCTACCTCCACCCAATGAAGCTGGTGTAGCTGGGCCCCACAAGTCACTGTGGGCATAGTCTAGTGGTGACTTTGAGCTGTGAATTCCTCTTCCATAGGGCAGTTTCTTACTCTTTCCGAGCACACATTGCTCACACAAACCCAACTGCTCATTGGGATTTTCCAGCTTAATCAGCTCCTTCTTGGCCAATTCTTTAATTCCAGTTTCTCCCAAGTGTCCGAGTCTGAGATGCCACATTCTTAAGTCTAATACCTGCACCAGATTCACAGATCCAGTAACCACACTTGCCTTTAGATAGTATAGGCTTCTCTTTCTCTCAGCCATCATAACAACATCACCATTCTTGACGATGTTCATAATCCCATCAGATAATATGCAATTATATCCTGCTGCATCCAACACTCCAATAGAGATCAAATTCCTCTTAATCTCTGGAATAAACCTCACACCAGTGAGTAACCTGATGGAGCCATCATGAAGTCTAAGCCTGATGGACCCAACTCCTCTGATTCTGCATATCTGGTCATTTCCTAACAAAACTGATCCAGCTGCATTCTTGATTTCCTCAAAATGACTTCTAGTTGGACACATGTGGAAGCTACATCCAGAATCCATGATCCATGGAAGTTCTTCCATGTCCTCAGTCACACACAGAGCCTCCGGGACCACCAACTCTTCTGCAATATCAGCATTGTTCTTGCCATTCTCTTCCTCGGCCTGCTTCTTCTTCCAAACCCAACAATTCTTCTTTATGTGGCCTGGTTTCTTGCAGTGATGGCATGATCTGGTCTCTTTCCAGTCAGCTGTCTTGTTTTTTCCATGGCTTCTTCTGTGACTTTCTTTTCACATTCTTCTTGTGATCAGCAACACTCAGACTCTCAGACACCATTTCAGTGGACTTTGGATTAGATTTCTGGATTTCCTTGAGCTTTAGAGCAGAGTACACCTCTTCATATCCAATCTTGGACTCTCTACCAAGAAGTATAGCATCCTTGAAATGCTCATAACTTGGTGGCAAGGAATTCAACAACATCAGAGCCTTGTCCTCATCTTTAATCTCTTCATCAATGTTCTCAAGATCATCGATGCATTCCCAAATTCTTCGAGCTGTTCCAACACACCTTTTCCATCAGCAATCTTGAAAGTGAGAAGTTTCTGCTTCAGGTGCAGCCGATTTGCCAAGGATTTGGCCATGTATAATGACTCCAACTTGGACCAAACTCCAGCCGCTGTCTCCTCCTTTGAAACTTCTCTGAGGACTCTGTCATTGAGGTTGAGTATCAAGGTACTATATGCCTTGTACTCTCTGTCTTGAGCCTTTGCCTTCTCCTTTTCATCAGGCTCGGGCTTCTCCTCCTCATTACTGCCTCCACCATTTAGGGTTTCCCATAAACCCTGTTGCATCAAGATTGCTTTCATCTTCAGCCTCCATAGGCCAAAATCATTTCGGCCTGTGAACTTTTCAACATCAAACCTTGCTGCAGCCATTATTCAAACAGGTTGAGCGCCTTCTTGAGGAAAAAAACAAAGAAAGAACTCCCAAAACTTTATGCCTTCTCGATCAATTCAGTGGACGAATTTCCCACAGACGGCGCCACGTTGTGAAGAACGAACCTACGGTTGTGATGATCGAAATGCAAATTAATGAAATGACAACATGCAAGGAAGAACACAAGCGAATTACGTGGTTCGGCGTAAGCCTACATCCACGGGCAGAATCTGGTGTGTTTCTTTATTGATCACTCGAGAAATTACAAACATAAGAGCACTCAAAACTCTCAAGAATTTACAAGATGGAAAACCCTCAACTCGCCCGAAAACTTCTTGCTTCGAGAGCTAAAAACGCACAGCTGAAAGATAACACTTCCTCTCTTGAATTCTCTCTCTATCACTTTTGATTTCTGTTGTTGTTAGTTCTGGAATGAATCGCAACTCCCTTAAGAAGTATCGATCAAGAAAACCGCCGAACAGCTTCCTTTGCCGAACAGCTTCCTTTGCCGAACAGCTTCCTTTGCCGAACAGCTTCCTTTTGCCGAACAGCTTCCTTTGCCGAAAAAACGGTATTAACGTTTCCAAACGGCTAGTTCCTGTTTTGGTTCCAACGGCTATTTCCTGACTTGATTCTTCCACCAGCTCAATCCGATCTTGATGAGCTCAAACACTAACAAAC